>NC_071286.1:0-40156 GCF_943735745.2 Anopheles bellator | reverse complement strand
TTTAATTAGCTGGGTTCGCCATCGTTCCAACTTCAAGTATTGATCAGGCACATGCCCCTTCCGTTTTAGTTCGTTTTGCTCGGTGCAAGAGTGATGCTGACTTCACACCTTCAGTGTGCAGAAGTAGAACATTTGTCGAACCTTCTACCACACAGCTTGCGCCAAACCCATCTTTTAAAGATTCGTGATCTTGATATAAAAATTGGAACGAAATTAATTAACGGACGTAACGCAAAACCCTGCTGAATTATTGGTTGCACGACACACGTACCACTAAATAAAATCAATAAAACGGCAAAAAACAGTTGTAGAGCAATTGATTCGAAATGCACCGACGGCGAAAGATCAGTTTGCTTCATGAACAATATTATTAATTAATTGGTAAATAAGAAAATAAAAACACAAACATATTTGACTATTTTCTTCATAAATAGGTAGGTTAAGAGCAAATTTTGATGTTAAAGTTATCTTTGAAACGATATGCTGATCAGCTCGTCAATTTTTTATGTTATAATATATAAAAAAAACTTGTTTGATCGTCTACTTGTTATCGTCTGATTGTTAACTAAAATTGCGGACTTTCTCAGATTAAATTTTTTTAAATCTTGGTCTTGGCAAAATTTGAAAGCTTTAGCAAGTATAAAAACCATTTTCATGAAAGCTTTCAATTTCGAACCGGAACCGTTAGCCGGGACATCCGCCAAACCGTTTAGATTAAGCACATTAAAGCCATATTTTCTTGCATGAGAAATAGCTACATTTTCTTGCATGAGAAAAGCAATATTTTCTGGCATGAGAAAATATGCAAACACATTCATACCCCCGATTCGTTACGAAGAAGAATTGTTAATTTTCCTCAGCAATTAATCAAGGAAAAGCTAAAATATGCACTTAATAAAACTCAGCAATAATTCATTTATTAAAACATTCAATAAAGGAATTATCGCTGTTTGCTTCATCGAATAACGCCGCAGCAACAGTCAGCGCACAGCTGATTTTGCTGAATATTTAGGTCTCAATATTTAATCAAATCAATTCTCGCATCTCTTATATCACCTATCGCAACATCTTCAAAGCTCAGAATTGCACCGATAATCAACTCATCTGGCTACAACCGCCGAGCGGCATCAAAAACTTCTTCCACTGTTCGCGGTCGTCCACAACAGCATAATCCCGGCCGTTTTTGCATTTCTATCGACGCAATCCCGCCATCTGAAACGGTTCCTACCACGGGGCCTATTGGAAGAAAACGGTGACCTCTTCATTAACGTAGAACACGTAAATCATAATGTACCGCCGCCTTTAAATTTTAATTTAATTATAAACTTCAAATTTATTTTACTTTTGATAAATGTACTTTTCAATCATCATTAACATTGTTTTGTTTGTTCACTGCATGCCGCAATACGAGACAAGTTGGTCAGCGTACATAAACCCTGAGTCTGGTAGAGAGTGCTGGAAGTGTCAGTGCTAGGGAGGACTATCCCTTAACCAGCTGTAGGTATTATCGATCGATTTATGTGCAAACCGTACGCAGTCGCATTGAGGTTTTCGTTTTTTTTTTTCTCAGCAAACAACAAACAAACTCGAAGAACACGGAATTCTTCTGACAAGCTGGAGTCGAGCTGAGGAGCACTTGTAGGTCGAAGTCCGATTCGCGTGGGGTTTTTAAAACCCTAGATTGGTTATAGCTAAAAACCTAGATTTCCAGATTAGCAATTTTATCGTCATCTGTCGCTTCGCCGGGTTAAAATTACGATTATACAATCGAATGTTCATATATTCGTGTTGTTGCCACAATATTGTTCCTGTTTAGTGTACGAACTTATTTATTTCAATGACACATTTTCCTCACAATTCATAACCTTGGTAAGTAGAGTGGCGATTGCCCCCCAGTGTGCCAACATAGGGAGTCGTAAAGCTATTGTAGTGTAATTCCTTTTTTGTTTAAATTATGAAAATTAACAGTCTTTACAATATATTTCAAACAATATAATAGCTTAAACCAATTCTGTAGAATGAAGAAAATAATAGTTGGGCACTTTTATTATGATGCATGAAAGGGCAGCACTTCAAAACGAAATAGAAAAAGGTCGTAGGTCAACGAAGGAAAACACATCTTCTTGCATAGTGCGTGCCAAACTATTTATCCTCATAACTTCACCGGGAAGGTTGGTGTTCCCATTCGATGGAAATCCACATGGAAAAGGCAACACTGGTTGCCGATGAATGCCAAGCGGTATCTTAATCCTTATCGATCGATTTCGTCTACGGTTTTTGGATAATGGCACGCGTGCGAGGAACATTCTTGTTGTTATGCTCATAATTATGTTACGTATCCCTGCTAATATGTACAAAAAGTATCGTTGTATTATTGGGAGGTTGTTGTTTAACAAATCCGTTACGTGAATCCTGCCACCAAGCTAACAACAACACCAATATTATCTATCTAGGATCTATTAGATCCTAGTTTCAACAAAGACCCAACGAAAAGTCATACACCGATTCGTGAGATAATTTCCAATGACGGCTTTTTCCAGGCAAACTGTAGATATTCATGCATACCTCAACGTGTTGTGTTTTTTCTTGAATCTCTCATGTTTCGTTTCACCTTAGACCTCTCAAAAGAAGCAAAGAAATGAGCTCAATAAGCTATTACACATTACAATTTAATAACATTTCAGCATTGCACCACTACTGTCTAATTTTGGATGATTGAAATTGATTCATATGGCGAATATATGCGAAAGTGTGGTAAGCGGAACTGGTAGCCGATGGACGTTGGGATCTCTAATTTTAGTGCAGCTCTTAGCGTATAATGAAACGGGTGGATCTGCTACTATGCTATGTTTTGCTCTCGCTGCTTTGTACGCATTGCTAGCAGGTAAGTGTCTTTTGGAAGCGGACTAGTTTTTCGGAGAAAACATTTGGAGGTTTCGCCATTTCATCATCATTTCCATTGGTAACACGTGTAAATCTCCGTTTTCTCAAACTCTGTTCCCTTTCACAGGGTCCTGCAAATCGGGCATCAAATCATTGCAGATTTCCTACCTTCGCACAACGCATCGTCTAGACTTTTTCTGCTTATTTCTCGCCAAATGGATGGACATATTAGCGCTGTTTTCGGCTTGTGCCATTCTGGTGCGGACGCTCAGTTCTTCACTTGATGCTATGACTGGCGGTTTGGCCAGAATGTACATCTTGGGTACGTTTATTTGGTGGCTCTCTTTCTTTTTCTAAAACTGTTTTGCCGGCTTTACAGGACGCAACTCTGCCGCCAATGAACCATGGCCGGACGTTATCGGAGTGGTAGTTATCTTCATAGTGACTGGAATGTTTATGCTCGGATTAGAAAACACCCGCATATTCGGATTTCTAATGGTGGGCGGCGTGATATCGGTTATTTTGTTGGTCGGCATCATCACGGTATTTACTGGAACTGTAAGCCTGTTCCATACTGAGCCGATTTTGCCGAAGGGTATAGCAGGGGTAAGCCCGATCTAAACATAACAAAGAAAGTGTAATATTTCAAACTCATGCCTTAAATTTTTATAATGTTTTGTGCCACCGAACAGCTTCTTTCTGGAACGGCTTTATCGACATTCACATATTCTAACGATTTATTGACCGGTAATTACATAAAACGGCTCTTGGGAATGCTTGTGGTGTTCATAATTTTATTATCAATCGAACTCATTGGCGCGTGCTGTACTATGTTGCTAAAGTTCAGGTGAGCGCTGCATTAAATCTGTAATAGTCAACAGTAAAATTTAGTTAGTACGCTAAGACTTGCTTATTATTCTTACCTTTCAAACAGTACCAACCACGCATACGAAGCTGTGCCACTGCTCTTTATCCTGGAGTTGAAGGACTTCCAAAAGCTTATTCCTGCTGTGGCGTGCTTGCTGGTATTAACCTGTTCTGGCGCCTTGTTGGAGCTGTTTCCCGAGATGTTCGCGCACATTGTACAACTCACCACTTCAGACTGGAAGATTCTGTCGAAGCAGATTGGCTACGAGAGTAGGGAAAGTGGTAGCCCTACGCTTACCATCTTTACCGGTGGCAGCTTATGTGCAATGCTAGCTTTCGCTTGTCCATTAGAGAACCTTACTTATATTCTGGCAGCCAGCCATATATGTGCAACGTTACTGCGTTCATTTCTTTTTCTTTACTCTCCGTTTCGACCACATTATCTAGAGCAACAACAAAGTGGGTATTTGATGTCCTAATCAACTTTGCAAAAATCATGCAAAAACTACTTAAAAGCTTTCTTTAGGTGAATCTTCATGTCTTGCCTACAGTCGCCTCAGCACTGGTCCACCGTATGCTAACGAAAGCAGTGGAAGAACTGGCAAAAAACATATTTGGTGCTTTCGAAAACCGACAAACTTGTGCGCAGCTACTACCAATGTTTTTGCGAATCACCTGCTTCCTGGAATGAGAGGAGCTCCGATTTCTCAAACCGGAAATAGGGAGGAAAACGAACGCGAATGGTTACTGCTGGGGGAGCCTTCATCGCCAAAAGCTCCCAACAGCAGTAGTATGCCCAGCATTGTAGAATCTTCCGTGTTATCTGATCAAGTATCCGATATCGAATGCATCGCTTTGGCGAAACCGGAGAACATGGACAGCGAGGATAGTTCTGCGACTGACATTGATGCCATCGTAGACGAATATCGGCAAAAAATTAAGATCTCCACGGTTGGTCTAATGGATAGAGAGTCACTACGTCTGCCAACAGCTAACAGCTGGTATCTGGCAATCATCTTTATCGTTCTTATAGTATTGGGAAGCGTTATAACGGCTGCCGGTTTGATGCTGTTGGAAAACATCGTCATCATAGTTGGAGTAACTGGTTAGTACCAATGTGTTGAAAATTTTACAAATATGATAAACGTTTCGTTTCGTAGTTGTTCTAACTCCAGCGGTGATCCTATGGCTATTTCCACGACATGATCAAACCAATACCGCACGTCCAAGCGTTTGTATAGTTACTTTACTTTCCTCGTTCATACTGTTTGCGGCAGTTTTTGCTTTATCGTGGCCAGCATTGTTGCTGTGGTTTCTTGCCGGTAGATACAAGTGCAACATAGCAAGGAACGTAACCGAACCTAACATTGTTGTCTGTTTTGCAGGGCTCTTTTTATTTATTCGCTGTGATACATGGTGTTGTCTTTGCCTAGAACGGCCTAACAGCAGCGGTATATCTTCGTTAGCGGCAACCGCGCTTGTTACTTCCCGCTCATCTCAAGGATCCCTTTTGCACACGCGTGTGGCTTGCAAAAGTTGACAATTGGATTCTACGGATAGCGAGATTTTCGAAGATGAGGACACTATAGAAGAATTCACGGACTGAATATGCAACAATGAGTAGTACTGTTTCGAAGTGAGAGATTTTTTTCACTCCCCTTTGATTGCATATTGGGTGAGAGACCGATCACGAATATTATTGATAAAAAGACGCGTGAGAAATAAGCAGAGGGCTAAAACCAACTATTTCCATCCATTTTAACATTGCTCGAAAACGAATTCATTAAATGTGATTAAGCAAACCAAAGTGCATACGATAATATAACAATACTGCATAAGGTAATGTGGGAGGTAGATCAAAAAAATTAGAGCCTATAATACGCGGCCTTGAATATTTACCAAGCATAGCAACTATTTTCAGCTTCTCAACTACTTCTAAAGTATTTATATCAAAGACAAAGAATACATATGACCTATTAAGACAAAAATTGGACGAACTAGAAACTGAAGAAATATTTGTGATCTACAAGGCAAAGCAATTCTAATTCTGTAATACTGCAGCAATACTTTTTATCAGTGTTTGTGTAATTCATAATGGAGTTCTCATCATAAAACATGTAATGATGCTGTTGTGTTAGTCTTTAAATTGTCCTGTGTTATCTTGTATAATAAAAATTGGCTCATTCGTTAACAACTCATAGTAATAACATCTCGTTGTATTTACTGCAGCTCAATTGAAAAACTCTTGGGTTTAGAGAATGAAATCAGACCCTTTCCATTTTTCCTGACACATTTTTTTGCTCCCAAACTTTGCCTATCAACAAATCCAGATGAGAAATAGAATGCCGCCTCCAAATTCACAAACCTGAGGTTCCTTGCCCTTCAACAGGTAAGAAAACCTGCACATCACAAGCTATCGCATATCAAGAAAGGATATACGTTGAATTGGTGTGAATGTTGCCGGCACGGATAAGAACTTCGTAGTAGAGCCAACGCGCATGCTCAAAGCAAAAAAATCGGCCACTGTGTGGTGAAAATCTGTAGATAAAAGTGGCGAATATGCATTTCATGTAGAACTGTTTTTGGGTAAATGAAAGTGAAGGAATGGAGGTAGTGGTAACTTAAAGCGATGTTTATTCAATGTAAAGTTAACGTGTTAAAACCCAAAATTTCGGAATCGTTTCCCTAAACGCACAAAAACGCTCAGGTGTAACAATGTGAACATTTGCGGTGCCAATAACTGAATACAAATAATACACAAATCAAATGCGATATTTTGATGTGTTGGCAAATTGAACTGTTAATTAACAATATAATGTTGAACATTTTCCGCGTTGGCAGATTCCATTTGTCAATGTTGTATATTTCAGTTTTGTCTTACCCCACGAATACAGCGATACTGTGCTATGAGCTAGGCCTGGCAAGCGAAAACGCAATTTCCATATTCATATGTGTTTGTACCATCGCCAGAATCAGAGGAAAATCTTCGATCAATGGCCAAATCAGTTGACTTTCATAGCACATCCGAAGAGCAGCAACCTGTGAGCCCGTCTTGGCTCACCTGGTTTTATATTACAATGCACAGAGTGTGTGAGTGCTTGAAACAAGTATTGTGGCAAGCTTCGAGATTGTGAACAATTATCCGCGGTTACCTAACAGTATGATGACAGGGTTTCGCGCTGAATGACACGGGTTGACAAATCCCAGGGGCAGCAAGAATAGTGCAGTTATCGTTAGAAGAGAAAAGCATAGAAATGTGCTCTGGTTTTGTAGTGACCAGAGAAGGTATAGTGCTTTCTGTGATTTCTATTGCTTGGTTCAACAAAAGGATAGCAAACTGTATCACATACAAAACCACATAAGCAAGCACATTCAATTTGACACAAAATTGCTAATCTTGTGTAAATTGGTCATTGTGTACTATCTACGAAGTGTACTTGCAACAGTCTTTGCACAGGGCACGGTGAGACGAACACGAAATTGTATTGTTTCAGTGCACGAAGCCAAAAGCTGGTTATCTCAAAGCCAAAGGGCACATAAATGTGAGTATGAGTTCAATTTCTGTGCCTTTTCGCCAAGTATACATTTTCTGGGTTAAATATTACAGCAAAGCTGGCATTATAGCAAACTTCCCTTTATTGTTAGATTGACCATTTGTCAATGAATCGATTTGATACATTTCGCCAATTATACTATACCGAAACTATCACAATATGATTAATGCATTAAAGGGGCATTAATTTCGTTTTCAAAAATCTGAACAATAAAATTTAAAAAACAGCAGGTTCCAGGAAATTAGCATCTATATTTTGAATAATCAAATAATTGTTCCCAATCAACATTGAACTATTGAACTCTTTAAAGTATGTACAACTTTATCGTAAACTTCAAGAAGTCATGCCTAGTCTATTCGTGCTTCAGGATTACCAATGACAATATCTAGCGATAAGCATGTCAGATTGTTTGACCCAATTAGAACTTACAATCCGGTAGCAATACAGCTGGAAGTTTGTTTGAATGTATTATTTCATATTCCATCACTCCCCTTGGCACCTGTGCATTGTTGTTGTTTGTTACTTTAGATGTAAAACGACTTTATCGCAATAGAACTCCTAAAACTCGTTACAGTTGTAACTTTAAATATATTCAGATAATCGATCCCGTTTATTCATACATTGTGCGTCCAGGAAACCTGAACGCTTCCGATAAACCAACATACCTTTTTTTGTCCTTTTGTAAATAGCTGAAGTGGTGTAAGGTGCCATGTCGTTTCTTCGCGGTTAATAAAAATGCTGCGCAAAACCGAGTTCAACCAAAATCATGCATTCAATTTGGCACAATTCGATTTCTCATAATGGAGGATATTGCTTGCCGTAGCAGATTGTCTATATACAGAGAATGCAATTGATTATTATTAGCCGACCTCTTATCACGCTACAGTTCTGAAACTTCCCAGCAATTATTGTTCAGTACAATACTATAATATGCAATATACACATATTTAAGTACGAGACTGCGTTTGTTCTTATTATAAAAAGTACTTTTTCCATAAATTTATAAAACATTGTAAACATATTCTAAGTTTTCTACCAGTTTTTGATAGACAAAAGTAAAATACATAAGGAATTAGTTTGTGAAGCAAATATTTTACTAACTTTTTACAACGTTTACTAACTTTTTACAGAATATTAACATGTGTTAATGTGTGTCAAAAGAAACTAAATAATCTTTCAACAACGTGTTTCTTCAATATTTTTTACTAAACTTAATAAGTACAAATCATCACAAAACACCCTAGCATGTACTTTTCCACGGCAACTATAATTGCAATAACGAAAACTTTAAGTAACAAAGTTGTATGAAACCGAATTTGATTATGGTGGGATAGATTTCATTATTCACAGTTCGGTAAATATTAAAGAACTGATCAGAATGAGCAGTATACAAAATTCTTGTCTAATTTTAGAGTTGCCAATACAGTAATTTATGCAACTTCATTCTCTAATCTATAAAATCCCATAACCTCGTTTGCAACAAGACAATGAGATATGGTAATAAGATTGTATCGTCTATAGCGGATTAAAACTGTCGTCAGTCGATACTTCATGCTTTTCAAACGAAGCCTCAGAGCCTGTGGTAGTGGCAGCGACAAATCAAACAATTCGATGGTATCAAAAGAAAGTCCTGACTCGTTCGGTATCGTTCGTAGTCGAGAGTATTCCCAAACAAGGCTCATTACTTCTTATGTCTATCAAAAGGCGATGTCGGCTATTAATAGGCACATAACAAAGCAGGGATATATATTAAAATGAAACACGCACAACCCCCAAATATGCAAATATGATTAGCTATAAATTTCGTTTCTGAACATGATCGCCTGATTCACAATTCATCAATATATTTGTTACTGCTAGTTGGAAAGGATGTGGCTCGGCGAACTAGCAATCCCGCAGTCGTCATTTAGGTTTTCAACTGAAAAGAGTAAGGTCGGCTACTGGAAAGTGTATTACAATGGAATTAAAATTGCAACATTCTCCTCTTCAATTGTACGGGCATAAATTGATCTGCCATTCACGAAACAACCTCAGTAGAGTAAGACACGTGACTGGAGAGCCACAAAGTATCCAGCCTATTAATCGAGTGAACAATCCTTTAAACGAAACCAATACAGTGTTGCGACGGATGTTCAAACCGGTTTCGTTCAAGCTCGATTCATCTGCACTTTGTAGTGAACAGGGTGGCTACACTAATAGAATTCCTATAAAAAATCAAACTGTTAGATTAAAAGTGCAACACGAGAAATTCCACAAACCATCCCGGATACAATTTAAAATTCCATTGCTTACATTGCCGAGGTAAAATTTTTTTTCATAAGAACAATTCACTCCCATTCTGATGATATTGTTTATTCTCCATCCAACTAGTCCAATAAATATGTTTGAGATGCTATTTATGTTTAGGCGTAAATTATATCTATTATCAATGTTATTAGCTGTGCAAATTATGTGTGTTCCGTTTTTCCCTTATTTGCAGCACCAGCGGTGGCCAACGTAGGAGACTTGGTTGTTCAAATGGCAAATTGCCATGCACGCGACTACAACGTCACGGAAGCCATACAACTGAACTAATTCCTGAGCGGTTTCAATTTCTGTACAATGCGAACACGTTGCACGATTTGAAACAAGTACTAGCTGTAACGGGAAGGTTCTTAAGAAGCAGCCGTTCCACTGCAACACCATTTCAATGTGTATCAAACCCTTCTTTCTACGATCTACAACATGTTCAACCACAAAGCACTTCATTTGCTGTACTTCGAAACGAGCCAAACCGAAAGCAACATAGTCGTTCTACTGCACGCAGCAACGTGCTAGAAATTACTTTGGAAACTTTGAACTCACCAACGGCGAGCGCACGTGCGTTCAGCAGCGCTGCTTTTACGGCAAAATTACATCGCAGAAAGTCAGGTCAGTCTTTTCAGGATCTCAGCAGCGAACGGCATTTGAGTGGTCAGTGCATGCCAAACAACAAAACGTCAACGTTGTTACAATCGGAAGTAGAAAAAATACTGCGTTCGTATCATAAACATAGCATCCAGTGGCATCTCGAATACCTTCAAAGCTGCCAGCTCCAAGCAGAGACCATTCACCACAAATTTCGGACGTCAAGATTATTCTCTGCCAATGGTCATATCGATACCCGACTTCTAAACCGGGAGCATTGCGGTGAAACTTTACGTTGCGACTGCACAATCTATTTAGAGGAGGTACACAGCTTCGACCAGATCAAGCATATTAGCATGAGCAACTTTTCTCATGGCCCCCTCAGTGAAGAAAAGCAACAACAATTAAACAACCTTCTCGACAGCTTATACCAACTAAACCTGGAATCTGTGGGGAAGAACGGTTTACCGCATTCGGATGTTCCAAAAATAATTCTCACCGATTATTCTACGAAAGGTGGTGGTGGGAAGCCAAGTGATGTTGGCAAAAGTGAGTGCAACAACAACAATCATACACAAAACGCTGTATGTGATACTGATGATGACACTAGCAATACAATATACAGTGGCCAAATGGCAAACAGCAACACTAAGAATTGCTTTCTGAAAATACCAGAATTTACTGATTCAAAGCAGCAAACCGGCGTATTGCAAATCCCCTTCGGATATTGTAGTGAAGCACGTCCACCATAAAACGAAGTGAAGTGACACGCAAGTTAACGGATTGTTGGCATCGCAAAAACTTTGATGCAGTTCAAAAGTTCATAAGAAAGTAACGAACTTCTTCCTTTTCTGAAAAAAGAGCACAGTGAAACTAGAAAGGGACGGTACAACTGAACTCAGTTTTAATGATAGCATTTAAAAAAGCATGGTTTCAATTATGGATGTAGAATCAAACAGACCAAGCTGTGATAACCGTGTAATACTATCACAAAGTGCAGTCAGCCAGAAATCGATAGACCTCGATCTTTCACCGAAATCAACTAACTCTGCTACGAAGGACGAAGAAGAATTGACCGATTTGTCGGCGTTAACTGGAAGTGACCAACAGCAGCATCTGAGCCACAGTAAACTCAGCACAACGCTGGTAGCAACCCCGGCAGTTAGTGCAAGCTGCAGCAACAGCATCATCAGCGCAACCAATTCCACCAATGCTACTGAAACAGATCTTGCCAAGAGAACAATGAAGTTAGATCTGGTAGATACTTCCAGCAATCCAGTTCGATCGATGAGCACAGCATCCTCTAGTGCAAGTGCAGCCAGCACTACTCAATCAACAACTTCCACTTCCGTGGTGACAACAACTACAACCGCCATCATCATGAAACATCGTAAATTGAAAGAACGTACTTTTAGCGATGACATTGGGTCTCCAAAATCTCCCGCATCTACATCAGGTATTCCATCTTCAAAATTTTGCAATAATTGCCTCGGGGGCACTTCGGGAGTGATAACAACAAAAAGGAAGAGATATAAGTCAAATGAACTGATTGTGAATGTTTTTTTTTTTTTTCATTCTACCACATGCCCGCAGGCGCTGGGCGTGTTTTTGGGATGTTAACGATACTGTCAAATCAAACCATGATCACTACGCAAGTAGAAGTAGTGGACGATCGTAAAGCTCTACGGGACGCGCTGTATCAAGGGATCTTCCATCGTCACCGGCGGACTATCTTTGCTGTGGGCAGTTTCCTACGAATGTTGAAAAGCAGAAACTCGTCCTACAACACGATTCGCAGCTCATCTGAAGGAGAAGACGACACACGATAATGAACAAAACACTTTATCTAATGCATTCCATTGTCAAACTTAAACTATATAATTATCGATCAATCAATTTCTTCGCAGTTTCCGTTAATACTGTTATATACTGTTTACTGCGTTATTCTTTGGCAGCTAAAATGCTCACATATTAATCCCACCGAAAGAAGTAAGTGTTTAATTTTGTGCTTTCTAAAAGCATAAATGCGAATTTAAACAAACCGAAGTTGTGTGCCCACATGTTAGGATTCCGCCATGCACCAAACGCTTACCACGAACAATTGCAAAACATGGAATATGTTTTGCTCCCTGTCATCAAAGATTTTATTTATATAATTCTCTTACGTATTTTTGTTAATAAAACGACAGGTTTTACGAACAGGTTATTACGACAGGTAAACGAATAAAACGAATATTATATTACACGGCGTGTTTGTGATAAACCGTTATGTCGACAAACCACATTCCATACTTAAATAAATCAAGTAAAACTCCGATGCTCACGAATCTAGCTTCAGAGTTCAAAACTCGCTTGATTCCTCATTGCTTTTGAGATGGTTGATCAAGGACAAGAGCTTATTTCCATTATGCATTCCTGCATTCCACGTGGTAGAATAACAGCCAATTGAATGGACTTAAAATAATTACTTATACTAACATTGCTATTCCAAAGGACGTTGAAGTAGGTTTTAGAAAACGAAAGTTCAGTTCCTCACATGCTTCAAATGCATAGGACTAACAGACCAATTCTAAAATGAGTGATAATAATTGAAAAGTATCATGCTTAGGCATCGTTTATTCATTTCTTCGACTACAACCATCAACACTTTTGACTTTATAACTTTAAAAGAGCGACCAAACACACTATTTGCCCTGTCGTTTGAAACCAGTTCAAAACTATTGGTTATGAATCCATAATGCTTTAGAACAGAACATACGATAGAAAGCGTGTACAATGAGAGATGAGTCATTGAGCAAAGTTACTACATGTTTTGTTCTTTTTAACTCTTACAGACAATTTACGATTACTTAGTTGATTACGTCGCATGATCTTAGTAAAAATCTGTGTAAACCATGCAACCCCTATTACCAACGCAAATGCTTTTCCTTTGCCTATTTAGAATTTTTCCCTTTAGTTTGCATTGCAAATAAACTTGTCACACGCGAAAGAAACATGAAAAGGCAATGATCGGAAATAAGAAAAAAAATGCATAGAAAAGAACGAATGAAACAAGAACATTACCGATTCAATATTAACTGCCAATTGAATACAATCAAGAAGAAGTTGTGCGAGAAGTTAACAGACCAGCTTGGAACGAAAGATTAGAAGCGACGGAGAATGGAATTAGTTATTATTATAAGTATGGAAATTCATTCCAGCTGAACAAATCCAACGTAAGATTTTTATGCCAAAAGCAACATTGAATTATCAAACATCGCAAGTGACAGATGACCAACAAAAAAGAAAAAATATAAAACGAACAGTTACGATGCAGACCTTCTACCAAAAATGTATTTTCAAGAAAAACCTTTTACCAAATATGAAGACGAATTGCCTATACCTCCTACAAATGGGTTCAGCTTGTGTGTTATAATAGTTATCGTAGTTATAATATTGCATAGCAGTGTAAACAAGAATTGCATATAAGGGATGAACATTTTGCGACAAGAAAGATGTAAGGTTGCGCGCGACTTTAACTCACGGCTACCTTACTATCTACAGCGCATGTTGTAATTTATTACTTACATTAATCCGAAAGAACGAGCTCTCTTGGTCGCTACGCCTGTCTCATTGTTGTCGATTTTTATACAAAAAAGGTGTCTGCTGATCATAGGAGAACTCAACGAACATTTAAAATAAAGTAAATTAATAGTGAATGATATGTGGTGCATAGTTAAATTAGTTTTAAACGCAGTGAAGAAGAACACAGGCACCTCAACGGGTTCACGCAAGGGCAAATAAATTAAGACACAAAAACTACAAGCACTATGGCGGAATGAGGCCGCCTATGCTTATCGTCGAGAATGAGCAAGAAGACGTGGTTTAGGTATATGCAACAGTAGAGCACATTAACATAAAAACATAGGTCACGTAGCAAACAATTGGATAAAAACGTTGCTATACAGCCATGGTAGACTGATGAAGATCACGACGTGCATTTAGCGAACTGTCTAGCTGAATGAAAGAGTTTAAAAGAAAAAAAGAGAATGTAACATACATGCATAGGCAAGCATGTTAGCTCATATAACGGAACAAACAAAAATAAAAGGCCGAATGTGTGTGGTTTTCAAAGTTGGCAGGTATTCGATTTTTTACATTAAAAATGTGTTTAAAAGTGTTTCGGAAAAAAACAGTCCACAATTTTGATGATCGTTTCGTGCATTTGAAAATATATGAAGACATTTTTGTTTTTACCGCGACAGCTCGAGCTGCATTTCAAGGTTTGTTTGTCGAACATTATTATGATAACAATCAGTATTCAAATGAACACTGTCTGCACTTGATTTGTTACCGATATTGTTTAATTCATTTCCAACGATGTATTGAATAAACGTGAACTTCAACTATTTCTATATGTCTTTCTAATGGCCAGCAACATTATTTGTAATGAAAGATTATAATATATTTACTGGCGCAATCAAAAGTTGTGTGTTGGTTTGTACACTACACAGAATGCAAACATTAAATAAACTTCAACGATTCTTAAGTTACTTGGTTGAAAAACACTGACGCAAAATCACTCTACATAACTCAGTATCAATGACCTTATCAATTGACTTCCTTACCTACTTTACACTATACTTTGTTCTTTCTTCACACTCGACAATTAGGTTGTATAAAGAAGCAAGCATTTTATTGCTTGCCAAATGTCTTCTTCACATGCTAAGACGGGCTCGTTTCAGCAATCACAGTCGTTGACACAATGCATTCTATTTCGTCGGTACATTTCAAAACACACACTCCTGTGACTTTTTTGCAATAGAAGGTATTTAATTTATGCTTATATACGTACGTACTAGACACACATACTACTTATATAGTGGTTTCAGGTAACAGTGTAACAAAGCAATTGGTGGGGTGGAGGTTCAGCATGTCATGTGGCAGCTAACGGCCGAGTGCGTCTGTGTAGTTCGAATTAAACGGCTTTACTTCGAAACAATATTAGTTTCAACCGTTGGCTGGCAATGGAATCAAAGAGTTCAGTCATTCATTGAATAACCACATTGTTGGATCGCACATTATCTTCGGAGTAGCAGAGCTAACTAGGCGGCACTGGTCGCCTTATCCAAATAAAACTTGTGTGCTATAAGGGATAGTGAATAAGGGATAGTGAAAATTGGTGAAGTAAATAAAAAATTGAAATATCATTATCTGCGCGTGTAAAAAAAATTGAAGTAGAGTACAGCTATCAAGTAAAACTTTTTGCTTTCTGGCGGTCAACGGTACTCGATAATCTCACTCCAACCATGGCTCTAGTGCTCCGTAATATCTACCAGACATTTAACTACTTTTTTGCTGAATACAAAGGTTCGATCACACAGTTAGCATCGAGGCTCTGAAGCAGTAACTAATAGAAGTGTGTCCCTTTTTAACCATATTCTGTAGATCCTCGCGTCGAACATTATCCGCTGCTTGGATCTCCTTGGCCCATTGTAGCTATCATCGTAATTTATCTCAAATTCGTCAAAAATTGGGGACCCAGGATGATGCAAAATCGGAAGCCATTCCAACTGAAAACAATTATGAATGCGTACAATTTGTTACAAATTGTTCTAAATTTGTTTATCGGCATTGTAGGAGGATTAAATTCCTACTTTGCTGACGATTACAGCTGGAGCTGTGAACCTATCAATCAAAAAGGCAATCCCTCCCGAAAAATGCTCATTTTCGTAACGTATCTTTACTTTGTATCGAAAATTATCGACCTCCTAGACACAGTAAGTTTCGAATACCGAGAAAAAAGACAAAGTGTACCATATCAATATGTACCAACAGGTGTTTTTCGTGATGCGAAAAAAATACAATCAAATAACATTTCTGCATACGTATCACCACGCGGGAATGGTAGTTGCCACTTATGTCTTCACAAAATTTCTAGCAGGTAATCAAAAGCAGCCCGTAAGGTTTCTTATGCTTCGTTGAACGGTGGTACTCTTAGTTCTTTACACATTTTACTTCTATTTATTAATGTCAATACATAACAGGAAGCCACGCGACTCTTTTGGGACTAATAAACAGTTTCGTCCACGTTATCATGTACTTCTACTATTTCCTTACTTCGTTTAAGCCAGAATTGAAACACTCATTATGGTGGAAAAAGCACATCACTCAAGTGCAGTTGGTAAGCTATACGAGTACACGGCAAACGATTATTGTATATTCGCCTGACTCATTTATTCTCTTTTTTTCCTAATTTCAGCTTCAGTTTACTATCCTCATGCTACATTTCGGCATTCCACTAATTGGAGGATATTGTGACTTTCCCAAAGTGCTGCTGTTCATAGGATTCACGCAAAACATGTTTATGTTTACCCTCTTTGCAGACTTTTATATTAAGGCATACATTAAAAATAACAAATTTAAATCGATAGGATAAAAAACGTATAATCAATAAAAGCATATGAACTAATAGCATCCAATTTATTACCGAAAGATTTTGAATGTTTATTCTTATTGCTTTAATTTAATGTAAGTAAGATATCTTTGCTGCAATTTATAAACGCACTCATAAAAATAAAGTATAATAAGCAAAGCCCATTGAAAGAACAACAAATGAAGCATTTTCTTTGTGTGTTTTAAGTTTAGTAAAAACAATAAGTTTGTTAAACGGAACAACAGCTTAGCTAGCAATTGAGCACCATAAAAACAGCTTAGCTATCAATAATTTCAATTGTTGGTAACATCTAGCTATAACACAAGAATACGTCACGTGGTCTTCCGGTTTGTCGGGTAAGTTGGATGTATTTGTGTGCAACTTAATTTAAAAATTATTCAAATGATAACAGACTGAAAAATCTATCGGTATTCTATTTTTAATACATTATAAAAATTCTCATGCAATGGACAAACTTACACATTTTTCAACTTTTTATCAAGAAAGCCATAGATTAACTACATTCAATGTCACTCTGCATGCAAATGATGTGTGTAACTCTCAACACATACGAGCTGAACGGTAGCGTACGATCAATCGATAATTTACGCTGGTGCAGCAATTCTAGGTCTCCAATGAAACTTGGCACTTGGCCATCACAAATAGACGAAAAAACTACTACTGTGCTATTGGGTTGTAACAATCATCAATGCATACAGCTGCGCAACAGACCTATTCTAGACCAAGAAGTTCTGCATCAGAATAGTGCTTTTGCAATTACCTTTTTAATTAATTCAAAGCAAATGAACAAACTTGTCACTTGCGTTAGCCATTGAACGCATAAAGAGACGGAAATAAATTGTTTAAAAATTGATGCACAAGACGTCCATCGCTCAGTGGCAAATTCAAAAGGGACCAGACGGCACAGACGGAAGTGATCGAACAAAGTTACCTTTATCGCCGGAGATGACAACGTTAGTGAGCACATTGGTTAATCACTATAGCAATCTGTTCAACGAACGAAGAGGTAATTGAGATGAAGCCGATTATGTATGTCCTTTTTGATCCTAATCATAAATTTTGCAGATGAACGAAGTGCGCATCTTCCACTTGCTGGATCTCCGATGCTCATCCTCGGAATAGTTATCACATATCTATACTTCGTACTCCGATGTGGCCCTCGGTATATGGCGAACCGTAAACCGTACAATCTACGAAGCATAATTAAGATCTACAACTTATTTCAAGTCATGGCCAACAGCATTTTGTTCCTAAGAATTGTAAGTGCGGTGCACTCAGAAGCAAATCAACTCTTTACAGTCGCGAAACTTTTGAATTTTTCCGTTGTTTATTTCAGAGCTATAATGTGTTTTTCCAATATAACTATTTCTCATTCAATTGTCAACTAGTCGACTACTCGAGATCACAGCGTGGAATGGATGAAGTGTTCTTCAGCTATGCCTACTTCTGCCTAAAGCTTATCGATCTAGTCGATACTGTGTTCTTTGTCCTAAGGAAAAAGCAATCACATGTTTCGTTTTTGCACGTCTACCACCACTCTCTGATGGTCATTACCACATTTTGTGGATTGGTATTCGTTCCAGGTGGCCACGTTCTGATCTTGGGACTCTGGAACACTTTGGTACACGCGATCATGTACTTTTACTACTTTCTAACGTCTCTAGGATCATCAGAGAGTAGCATATGGTGGAAGAAACACCTAACACGGCTACAGTTGGTTCAGTTTCTTCATATAGCCTTTCACTTTGGTCGACCTCTAATGATTGGTGGTTGCAAGTTTCCATTATTTTGGCTATGGTATGGGTTCTTACAGGCTATATTTGTGCTTGCACTATTTCTACAATTTTACTTAAAAGCCTACAGTTCGAAACAAAAACGAAATTGAACCGCAGAGCAAAACATAACCCAAGTACAATAAAACTTGCAATAAAAACAATTGATATTAATCAAACCAACAGATTCTTCTTTTTTTATCGGTGTTTTTAAAGTTTACTCAAAAATTATATTTTTGGCTTCATTTGACATTTGTGTTTCAATATAATCGAAATACTGGACGATGGGTTAGACAGGGTTAGATTACAGGGCGAGTCTAGTTGGCAATATAACAGCTGTTATCTCTACTGACAACGAACATTGTCAAATCGATCATGTGCTATTTTTGGTTTCGATATACTTCATTCTATGTTATACAATTAGCGCTATTTTGCAATCATTTCTTAACGAATAAGTACTTTTTTCACAGCAACTGGCCTTAATACTTCAAAACTAAAAATGGAAATAGCAAACGAAGCCATCCAAATCACGCAGTTCACAGAGAAAGAAAGTCGGTCATTTCTCATTTTGGGGAGTGGAATCAGTGGGCTGTCGTGCGCAGTACAATTGTCGGAAGCTTATCCGGATGCAGCAATACAGATAATAGGAGAATATTGTAGTCCATACACTACAAGTGACGTTGCTGCTGGGTTATGGGGGCCGTACCTATTCGGTAACACCACAGAGGCAGTATGTAGGTCAGTTAATATTATTCGTGAATGTTTAAAAATCGGAACTAATTTGCCATTTGTACTTTCTCGAATTGTAGAAAATGGGCACAGACGACGCACGACTATTTTCATCATCTTTGGTCAAGCGGACAGGCAGATCCGTGTGGAATTTGTTTAGTATCTGTTACAGAGCTCTTTGCTGATCCACAAGAGCCAATACCTTGGTGGCATGATATCGTATTGGGATTTCAAGAACTTACGTATGAATCGTTACAAGTTCTAGAAAGAGAACACAATGCAACTGGAAAATACGCAACTGGTTTCACTTATGTGACATTCACCTGTGAGCCTACAAAACTAATGGACTACTACTGTAATATCTTGACGTCGAAACGAAATGTGAAGTTTCACCAGAAACACATCGAGGGAATAGAATGCTTAAACAATCTGAATATCGATCAACGCACCATTATTATAAACTGCCTTGGCCTTGGCGCAGGACCGATTTTCAACGATACAGATCTAGAGCCCATACGAGGACAAGTGCAAAAGGTGCTTGCGCAAGGAGTATTTCATTCAATCGCAAATAATTCCTCTTATATCATCCCAAATACTGCGACAATCACTCTCGGTGGAACTAAACAGAAAAGCCATATTACACAAGTATGCCCGTCGGATCGTTACAGTATCCGAAAGAACTGTGAAGCGATTGTTCCTGCACTTAAGCACGCTACAGTCGTCAGAGATATCGTAGGATTGCGTCCAGTCCGATCAACTGGAGTACGTTTACAGATAGGAACTGTGAATGGTAGATGATGTTAACGATGTTAATACCATATGATTGGAAAACTAAATATATTTCTTACTCTTAGGAACATTTGGCAAGCGCACAATTGTACACAACTACGGACATGGCGGAGCTGGCATTACATTAGCGTGGGGATGTGCCAGAGACGTTGTGCAGCTCGTGCAGAATGAGAACAATCAATTGCAAAATATACGCAGCAAGCTGTGACTACGCCAAGTTTATGAACATGTTACTGTTTGCTAGAATATCGTTTGATGTTTTCTATAAGTACTAGGAAACGATCGAAAGTCCTTCGATTTGCAATCATCATTAAGCTGTCAGGCAAACGTAAAGAAAATAAAGAATCTGATAATCTTTAACTAAGCTCCAAGCCCCACTACTAATCCTTATCGTCGGTGGTAAACATCGCACCAAAACAGCCAGGAACATATTCCGGAAAAAAATAGATGATAAGCTTGGCTTGCGTTTAAAACCCGTCCCTCTTGTTACTACTGCGATCAGTACAGTGCGAACGATCACCGCGATCGTTTACCATTTTGTGATAAGAACTCACCAAAGTGTACGGCATAACGCAGCAAAATGAGGCAAGTCGTTGTACTCGGAGCTGGAGTTAATGGCCTTAGTGCTGCCGTACAGTTGGCTGAACATTATTTTGGTGTAGCGAATGTTACCCTCATATCCGAGGAAGTGAGTCCCAACACAACTGGAGATGGTTCTGCCGGCCTATGGGGTCCTTACTACTGTGGAAAAACTCCCGACCATAAGATTGTGTAACATAGCGTGTTCCAAACCATAAAACTGATATCAAAATGTTCCACTACATCCCGTACCGTTTTTGTATGCTTTCTGACAACAGCAAATGGTCAAGTGAAACACATGCTTTCTTTCATCAGCTATGGACAAATGGATTAGCCGGAAGGGTTGGGATATGTTTACAACCGTGCATGCGACTGACGACGGATCCCAAAGGATATCCGGAGCCGGCTTGGAAAGAGATCGTGTTTGGCTGCGAGAAAATTTCGGAATCTGATCTAAAAAGATTGAGCAAAGAGCACGGTCGGTACTACACCGGAGGTTACCAGTTTGCCACATTCACTTGCGAACCATCGAAACTGTTGCCATACCTTTTCAACCGGTTCACTGCAGTTGGAGGAAAATTTGTTAAATCTAAAGTCCAGAACTTTGACGAATTGCTAGAAAAGAGTTCCGCTGTCGACCTGATCGTGAACTGCAGTGGTCTCGGATCACGCGATCTTATTGGTGACAGCAAAGTTTATCCTATCAGAGGGCAAGTTGCGCGCGTCAGTGCTCCTTGGATCTACGAGATAATTCTTGATGACAGTGACGATGGAAATTACATTATCCCGAAGTAAGCGAAGAAAAGGAATACTGTACAGTATGTTGTAACATATATTGTCCTCCTTCGTTTTTCCTTGTGGAAACAGCTGTGAAACAGTCATCCTAGGTGGAACGCACCAAATGAATGATTTCAATCGCAACCTTAGTCTGGAAGACAGCCGATTCATTTTTGATGGATGTGAGCGAAAGCTTCCGAGTCTAAAAAATGCCACAGTTACTAGCGAGTGGGTTGGATTGCGACCCGGTCGGGACAATGTACGCTTGGAATTGGACCACTTTCGATCAGGTAATTATATGTTTTGTCAACAAATTGTATTAGAAAATAAAATTCACTTTGGTGTCTGTGATTATTAGTATAGTGAGTATCGCAAGCATCGAATGGTTCATATTGCACATTTCAAATTACCAGGCACATCTACCAAAGAAGTAGTTATTGATAGGAAATAATATTCAATCTGTTTTTGATTTTCTTGCCTACTATTAGTTGTATTGTACTCAACTTTAATATTCCGCAATAAATGTTTGAACATTAATCATTTAACTACTACGCACAGAACTACATTATACTGTAACTGACAATAACGATATACTTTTCATGATTCTTAGGCAATAGGTCGGTGCCTGTTATTCACAATTACGGCCACGGAGGTTGCGGAGTGACGCTGTGTTGGGGTTGTGCAAAAGAAGTTATAGAAATCAGCACCACCGTAGAATGGAATCAAGCTATTCGGTCTAGGTTGTAATTTTTACTTGTTCCACTCATATTTTCATATACATTTAATGTTAGACAAAATTCAAATGTCTTATTAAATGCATAAAAAATATGTACTACATACGTACACAGGCATAAATGTATGAATAAAACCAAAGTTCCATACTCCTCGATCTTATCTGTTTAATAAGAAAGAAATTTAGTCTCTAACATACCTGCACCACTAAAATCGATCAAACTGAATAACTTCCTTCATCATGAAATTTCGTAGTTGCCAAAGAGCATTGACCACGGCTTCTGGGCAATCTTTCGCTCGTTAGAAACGGTCGTTAGATTGACGCCTGTGTTAGCCTACAACATTCCTACAAAATTTAAGCAAAAATGAAAACATTTGGGAAACAATTCAACGAATGAGTGCTGTGAATAACAAATGTGACCACGAAAGTAGAAGAAAGAGAAATAAAAAAGAATCATACATGATTGGGACGACCAGGCCCTCTGTCTTAACGGTAGCTGGGCTTGGGCAGCTTGATTCTCCCATTTCCGCCGCACTTTGCTGCACTTTCTTCATTGATTTTGATAGCTCTCTGCTCCCATACGGTCTTCTCTTGATCACTCAAATTACGCCACTCGTTTCCGACAATGCGCGACACGTCACCAAATGTCGCTTCCGGATTACTGACGCAGATTGTTTTCCGGTGTTCACTCGAGTAGATTATGTAGCCAGTGACCAGTTTTTTACCCGCTTTTGAAGCTTTTCTGCTAGTGGCCGTTACAGTGCTGCTATAATCCGTATGTGATGGAAGAGGCTATGCCGTCAGCGCCGTATCTGAACCAATCGACGAAGGACCATCGATCGAATCATCGATAATGACAAACTCGTCCTTCATGTCCTGTAAGATTCAGGTGTACACAGGACAGACAAGTGTACGATGATTTTTTGGCTTGAAAAAACCATACGTTTTTATGAGATGTAGTATGTTTCATTATTATTTATGCTATGTTATTTTATGTTAGATTGTATTATCATAACAATATGCTTCTATGAGGCTTCGAATCATTATGAACCGAATGATCAATATTGTGGGCCTTCTATATTTTCATTTAGTACGGCCATGATGACATGTTGCATTGTAGCTAACGTATTATTATTATAACCTCGCACATAGTATAACGTATTGTATAACGTTTTGAACGATTTGTTCCATTTAAATACGAATTTCTGTTCCCCTCCACAATGTGTTTCATACGAATACATAGCTCCAACAACGAAAAGTATTAGTTAGTCGGTTTGTAAGGCACACTGTTTAGTATTTAAAAATCACGCACACAATAAATTCACAAAATACTATGATACTTCAAAACATAACAATATGTACCACAAATAAAAACTCATGCAAGGATAAAAGAACATACCATCACATCATTGGCCGTGTTCGGTTTGTTGTCCTGTACAGCTGCTATCTCTCTTCCAGTAACCTGATGCACGAAAAAGAATGTTTTAGTTTCTTTTAAGCTATTCAAACTTAATGATATGGTGAAAAAGATTGAGGATTACCTTTGGAGGGTTTTTTGGGCGTTAGAAATGATAAACTTCGTCCGTTGTTACCATCTGACTATGAGTAAACTTACGCAATCCTGATGGAGCAACTATTTTTCTTATCTGCTTTTTGAATTCATCAAAAATCGATTCACACATGTACACATCCGATTTGGCAATTTCAGTTGGTCGCCCTAAAGCCGAAAGGATTGCAAATAGAAGACAGGGTAAAGAATGTACAGGGAGGAACTGATTAACTAAACAGAAATGAACTTACGGCTTATATATTCGTTCTGATCGAGAACTACACATCTACCAACGATTGCCACAGTGGATGTTATTTCCTGAATGTTCCTGACACTTCCTGTCGATAGAATAAGCGACATATGGTACCAGGAACTTCCGAGGGCGTAAGAAGCCACGGTCCGCGAAACAACGATTTTCCACTAAAATGTTGTAACGAAGGTCATAATCAATTTCAAAAGCCGATAAGTTATCAACTGTCAGACTGCTTACTCTCGGGTTTCCCAAATAGATGTAATTTGAGAAATCGACTGTTTTCCGGACTCCGTTGCGACGTACACATAATCACCGGTTTTAATTACACCTCCACAAACAGTGTTGTACTGTTCATAGTATACGTTGCCATTTGCCATCCTCCGAATCGTTCATGTAAACAACAACATTCAGTTTCTCCTTCTCTGAGATTGCTTCTTGAAGCTGTGATTTTCGATAGCTCTTCCTTATGTTTTCAACACGCTCTTTAAATACGGACATAACTCGCTTAACGACGAGAGGTGTTTAACGCGGAATCAACTTAACGGGATCAAATGACCTCGTCAGATTAAAAGTTTTCAGTTTTTAAAACGATCGCGCCTTTGAGCTGTAGCGAGATTCGCACACAAATACATTTTTTTCCGGGTTTGGTTTTTTATCAGCGTGTAATATTCCATATGGAATCGGCTGTTCGGCAGCTTCCATAATGATTCACCCAATGAGGCACCTATAGCATTAGGATCTGTATGAATTCATTAAATTCAGCAAACGATGGAATTAAAAAATTCACACAAAACAAAACCAACATGACGAACAAACGCACGGTGATCGATACATGAACTTAAAAAACACATTAAAATAATATGTGGGACAATTTTGAACCTAAAAATACAGCGAATTGCATGCACATGTATACAAAGACCAGGCAAACAGAAAGCGATTTTTTCACTTACCATTACTATTGGCCGTATTGTACAGCTGATCAAACAACTGCCAAAGTGGACCATCCCCTTCTGTTTCCCTCGAATCGTCTAAATCATCATCGGAGCTTTCAATTTCTTCTTTCAAGACTGCAACCATTCAAGTGCAAGGCTGGCACTTGAATTGGATCGTGTTCTTTTCGACGCAGGCTCTTTATAACGCCCCGATTCAATGTCTGCCTTTCGAGCCATAAACATTTTTTTCAGCATTTTTGCATCCTTATAAATTTGCGAACCAGGCTCGTTAAAAGTGCAGGCGTTCTTCGTCATTTGCAAAAGATCTTTGTCCATTTCGTTGAGACTCGAATAGGCACTCGTTTGGATTTTAGTAGCAATAAACTTTAAGTCGATTAGATGATCAATTATGTCGTAATAACCAGGATATAGTTTCTTTGATGGTAACAGCTGAAACATAGGATGCAGCTCGTGATTACCAAACGGGTCGGTTGCTGTCATAACCGTAGCAAAAAGCTCCTGATAGGGATCAAAATCTAGTCCTTCATCCGAGTCATCATCTTCTGCAGTGATGGACTTACGCGGACGAGTTATTTTTCGTGGCCGAATTTCCAAACTACCCTCTTCTATCTGATTGTCCACAATTCGCTTTCGGTTCGTATTGAATACCTCCAAGAGTTGACATGCATCTTGAAACTGTAGAAGGCTTTAGCATTGTTTACGATTAGTTCAATATCCGTGGCCAAGTCGTCAACATCTTCATAAGAATCTGTCTTCAATTTCTGTTGCAGACGCAGTAAATCAATCGGATTCGCCACTACTTCGTAGTAAGAAGGTTCTTGCCGTCGTTTTGGAGCTCTTATGAAAGTATCGCACAGCGTTGAGCCATCCTCCTTTTTAAAATTGCGAATTGATTCGTACAGTTGTTGGCAAAGTTCCATCTGAAAGCAATTCTTTAGTTGTTGGGAACCAATCCACTGTAACAGCTTCACCGGCACCTACCGGATCTATTTTTTTTCTTTCTTGTGCTTGAGCTTGAGGCTGGGCTTTGCTCCGGAGTGACATCGTCCTCAGTATCTTCATCATCTTGAAACGAACTCGTTCGGCGTCGTTTACTCATGGTTGACACATAAATAAGTGAATCAAGTCTTTTTAGAGCCTAAAACATGTACCGCAATCATTAGCATTCATTGCAATCACCATAATCCGCATTTCGCTAGAGCATTCCTAAGTTTGCCCGGAGCACTCTATTAACTTGTTGTAGAAAGTACGCATTGATAAGTCTTTCAATCCATTAACAAAACAATTATAAACACGAACCGTCTTTACTTCATTAGACTTAACGTATTTATACACCTACAATTTACGCATAATTGTTCACAAAAATGATGCTAGTTTTCACCACACGCTGATGCGTACTTGGCTTCGGGCAGAAACTGCAGAAGATTTCTGATTGGTTTAAAAAACATGCCGGCATTAATGACAGATGTCTGCTGTCAAAAGATTTTGCGAAGTGCCATCTTACGCCAAATAAAGTAACTAATTTGATTAAAGATCGTTAGCGTTTGCCTACAATTGACCGTTTGATTTAAATTGTACGCAAGTTTACGAAAATTGGCATAGTTTTTTGAATTTTTTTAAATAATGTTGTATGTTAAATATAAAGTCATTAAAACCTAATCTTTGTCACCTGCCTATTTTTCACTAGGTAACTGATATCTGCTATAAGAAACCGAAATCGATAATTAAGAAAATGTAGATATACAATATATTTCATGAATTTGGCTAAACATGATTTTATGCTACGTAAAATTTAATTTAATTTACTCCCAATCATTAATATTTGGGAAGAGGGTAACAAACCTTGCTCACTTGCTTTTTTGCAAGGATGCAAATAAAACAATTTTATATGCTCCATCATTATTTATTTAGGATGAGTTATTTAGTCCTTCATTGTTATTGAAAAAGTATGAAAGGGTTCGCTTGCATTTTTCATGAGCTCTCGGGACTTGCAAGAGAGTTTGAATGGATTAGCCAATGTGAATTAATAATCTTATGCTGTGAGAAAAAAGATTAAAAATGAAAACAAAGCTGACCTTAGCTATCAGTTCATTGTCGGTAAATGGCTTTGCAGCACTCAATATCACGTATTTTTTAATGCATCATGCAAAACCTTAACAAACAGGGACGAGATGCTTTACTCATTTAGATGAATGATTAAAAATATTGATAAGTTTGAGGATGTCAAGTTCCCATAACATTGTTCCATTATGTTAAAAGCATATGATTGACATAAAATTTTGTCCCCAGAAATCGTACGGGAATGAACGAATTAGAACCTAAAAACGATGATCAAATAAAACCGTAGACTATTCACATGCCTTTTGAATGTATCGTTTTCTTTGCTGGAAGCCGTCCTTTCTATAACAAATACGTTTCTGCAGGATATTTTTATATTCGTCTTTTTCCAGCTCGATAGAAAGTGGTTTTCTGCTCTCGAGAACGCTCCTTCGTCATGGTTATCATGCCGCCCAGTCGTCACTTACCTGAAAAATCTACCATTTCATGCCGTGTTTGATGTTACGTAAACGAGCAATGAACGGATATGGATTCACTTTCATCAAATCAACGCTACACTATGAGATGAATCTTACAATTCGGATCCGTTAAATTGAGAGACTTAAATTGAGAGGATTCTTTTACGGCTGCTTTCTACTGGTGGAAATTGGAATGATGATGACTATTGCGATATAACAAAGTTGAGAAAATTAAAGATATCAAGATATAATGTAATCGTAAATAGTGGCTTGAAATGTTAATCGAAACACAAACTATTTTTTGAGCTGTAATAGTTTTCCATTCACAATTCAAGTTTCACATGAGTTTTAGTTTTTCGTTAGAAAACGTTAAAATTAATGAATTAAGTAGATAAAAAAGTGTCTTACTTGGTGCATTTAGTGTAATTTGTGTATCGTTATTTGTGGAATAATTAAACTTGTTTGATATGTACTTCTTGTCGTTGTGTTGGATGTTTATCATGTGTGATATTGTTAATTATATATCCTAAAAAAATTATCATAACAAAATATTGTTTTTGAACTTAGATTTATTTCACAACATTTTGTATGGTTTTAATTCCGTGTCATAAACTAATCGTTCTACAGATTGATAAAATGGATACAGAGTATTGATATATTTTATATATGGTAACATTACATTTATCACATTGATATTAGCATTGCATTTCTTGTTGCCTTATCGCATACTTCCTAAACGGTTACAAAACTATTTACTTCTCATGTTTGTTTGTTTATATTATAATCAAAATTATTATAACGACACTTACTATTGCAATAAATGGCAATGCAAGATATAACAGCTTCCAAGAGCTCACTGAAGGTAAAATATATACATTTTTACTAACGTTTTGATTATCCGGCTGTGGCTTTGAAATTAACGTTGCCCATACATTTTCTATTCAACAATGAAAGTAATATGTAAAATATTAAACCGATATGCATTGATTTGGAATGCACATTTGAGAAATTAATTTTAAAAAATACGAACAAACGAAGATGCAAACCCTTAGCCGAATTGAATTTCATCATAAAAAGAAGATCGTTAAATCGCAGTAGCTGGCCCCAAAGTATCAAAAGTTATGCGGCAAGGTAAGAAAAGTGGACTGTTGATACACTTCCTTCATCCTGCTATTCCGTCATACTTGCATGAGATGCCCGGGAGAAATGGAGGTGTGGTCAAAGTTGTTTCCTTCGCTTCATGTGATATGTTGTCCAGGTAAAGTTCCAGCAAAGAGTAAACAACTTATTTTGGTTTTTTACATGCTACGCTTTCTTGTCGGTTACTTTTCATACGCATTAGGAAAAGGAAAAACAACATTTCTTCGAAACGATAAAACCTACACCTGCTTTTATTTTGTTGCCATCTGGTGCTCCATGTTGTTGGCTTCAAAAGAAACTCAACTGTGTAAGTAACACTAATCGATCATGATGGCATAACAAAGCTAGAGACAACTTCAGTTCTGTCATGGGTCGATGAGTATTTCAATAGTAGGCTGTAACGTCATCGGAGTCCTTGTCTTACATAAAGTAAGCTGAGAAGCACCTTCGACCTTCAATCAGGTCAATATATGCTTGCTCACTCCTGTTCAGGGGTTTGTTCATGAGCCGACTGTCTAGGATGATATGGTTAGATTGATGGGGGTTGATATTTGTTAAATTCTGTGTGCCAAACACAGGACTTCACTGTGCCTTGCACAAACCAATACTTGTCTTTTCTCGTTTTTCTACGATGTTTTATTGTCCTGCCTTGAGTTGTTTCTCCAGAATCTTAAGCTCGTGTAACTCGCATCTTAAGGCTGTGACTTAAGTGTTTCTATCTACGCGAGTGTTTGGTACACGGCAAAGTATTGTACGTCCGTAGTTACTATGACTGTTCTAGACAGATGCTGGTAAAGGTCTTTTTGGCAATTCATCAATGGAAAGCGATGTGGATAGCTCACCGTTGAATGCACAGTCAAGTGTCGGCAGAGTGTTGTCTATACGATCAACAAAGTGTTTTTCTTTGTACGACATTTTCGTAAGGCTTGTGCTATTTTCTCCAACTCCATTGGGAATCATTTCTTCATAATTAGGATTTGTTACCGATATAACTCCATAGCGTCCTCCGTCGCCATCCTTCAAACTTCGATAATTTCCTCTGCGCGTTTTGTGACTCCTTGGCGCTGAGTAGAGTTTTAGTACTTTACAGTTGCACGATACTAACAGTGATATGACCAGTCCCTGTGAAAGAAAGATCGTTTTTTATGAAACTTTTTAAAGAATATATGTATCAGTTTCCGCAAAGTGATGGGGTGATGAAAATCAAGGACGAAATTTATAAGTTTACAAATCTGGGCGAAACTTTAACCAAAGCTAAAACTCAACAATGCACTTCATTTGATAAAAGATCTGGATTGCCAGCCATACAACCATATCGTTGGTACATTGTCCGGCTGAGAGTCATTAAATTAACACCAGTTCACTGAACGAAAAGCGATTCCAATTTCCGTCGCCAATTTTCTTCTACGGCTCTGTGCTGGACTTGCGCATAAATGGAAACATACACTTCACCCACCACACTTGCAATGAAATTACGGAAAGAGGAAATGAAGTTTTGATTAATTTTTGCCTGTTTTTCGTATGAATTGCTGTAAAAATGTTAGTCACTTCAAATAAATCAACTCAATCAATCTATCGAAGACGCTTTCTTCAAGAATGTTGTTCCTTCATTGCGTATCCCTATGATTACTATTCTGATCATTTCATGGAAAATTGAGAATTTTTTAAAATATCTTTCTGTTCTATTTGGGATTAGGAAAGCACTCACATGACATGTTTAAAAATAATTGGTATCTCCAAAAATGTCATTTAAGCTTAATATGTTTATGGCGGCGTACATTACGCACGCCATTTACATTATTCCATGATTGGATAGCTGTAATGTAGCTAGAATGCTGTGGAATAATAATAACACATTGAAGTCAAGAATTGAGGGTTTGAGCACTGTAAGCTTGAGATAGACATTGGGTTTGGGTCATCCATTGGGTTATTTTGGGTTATTATTTGGACTATGGGCTATTAATTGTCTTCTATGTCGTCCCATGTTTTCCATCTCCCCCACTATTATTCTGCAGTTTTCTGTAACCACATTACTTATTTAAGTATATGATATATGACGCAGCATTCATCTTGTTACAATAATATCAGATATATGTAACAAATTTCTGTTTCTTCTTTTTATTATTATAAATTGATAATCTACTTACTTGAACTCCTTGCGCAATACTATAGATTGACCAAAACTGTACTACGTTCCAAACTGAAGCAACCGCACCAAGGCAAACAACAGATGAAAGCACTACTAGGATCTGGATAAATTTTGCAAAAAAAAAAACCTTAGTTATGTATTGGTTAGCATAATTATAGCACAATGTTTCGGTCCAGCAATTATGCATTTAATATATTATTTGTTTTTTTACTTGTAATGTTTGACAATCTGATGTAATACTAATTATGATGGTATGACCCGTGCAGCCCATTCTTCTTTTTGTTTCCTACGCACTGTATACTACAACACCACATTCAAACACTTGGTCAACGGTACGGTTATTGATTTTACCTGTATAGATTTTCTTTCGTTCTATTGCATAGCATTGTTTATTATATACCTGACCGGCCATGGCACTTCAGATTGGCAAAGTTCTTAGAATTGAATCTTTATAGTTTAGTACGTGTAGTAAAAAGGATACGCACGCCTGTTTTGTACATTTCGTAATGTAAATAAGGACCAACAAATGTTAAACAGACATGAAACCTCGCGTGACTTTGGCATGTTGAAAATAATCGATTCTTAGCCACAGCAAGCAATATAGAAAGTTTGTGGCACATGTGTATTCAAGACACAGGATTGCCGCCCAAAACGAGCTTCGACAAGTGATTTCTAACAGAGATGATTTTTATTAATTATCCCTGCTTCTTACCTTGAAGAAGAGGCCTATTTGCAGTCCTCGCTTTTTGACCAGCTTGTTCTTGGCGCGGGAATCAATCTGCAATGCCGCAGCTATTTTAATTGCTCCTCCACCCTGACAAGCAAGATAGAAACCAGAAAACAGAAGCACTATAGCCGGCATAAGAAACCCCCAGATGTAGGCCGAGCCCTCCATTAACCTGTTGAACAAATTTTTTTTAATCATTTTTTACCATATGTCTGGAAAATATGTCTATATTATTACCAACAATGATTATCTCCGTTCAACTCGTGAACAATTTGTGCAATTACTTGGGCACCGCTTACTTTGATGTCACGTTCTTTGTACTTAAATGCGGCTGCGACTCCGAGCATAAGCGATGGAAACCCCCACGAAATAAGACTGTTCGTAAAATGAACAAAGACATACATTAGTATGCAAATAACTCCACTGTTTTCGTTGCTTACCTATAGTTTGCAAGACCTTTTCCCATACTGGGCTCTGGATTAGGATGAATATTTGTATTGGAACGAAACATGGCAAGCGCATGATGGCAACAACAGCACAGCCAACAGAGCGACGCCAATTTCATAAACAACAATGCCAGTGAAAGTGACAAACATAACTCAGCGTCCTGAAAGTGAAAATGTTGATAGTTTATAGACGCTTGATTTGTCACGTAAACCCAGCAATAGCCAATAGAAAAAACATAACAATACGAAGCCTAGACAACAAAGCAACACAAAGAGTAACGGACTACCTCAAAAACTTAGAAATTACTTTTCTGACACTATGCATGTTTTTATTTAAGCAGTTTTTGGTACTGTTGTATTTAAAAACATTTGAGCCTTACAGTGCCCAAAAAGTAAAATGAAAATGCGGGCAACAATTTACCTGTACACCGCCTACTCCAATGACGAACAATAATTGGCTCATAAAAAGTGACGCTAGAAGACTCAAAAGCGCTGTTCCTGCTAGAGATTTCAAATCAGAGAAAAGGCTGAAATGTTGAAAAAATATGATGGAGCAACTTTTATAACCGGGGCCAAACCAATCTTTTTATAATATAATTTTACCTAAACGTTTTAGGCTATTATTTTGTTCATTTTGAGTAATCGTTTTGTCAAAAATTATTTAATTGATTATCCAACAAACTCACAATTGTGAATGAAAGAAATATGCACATGTGCTGTTTGTACCGTAAAGCCAAACAGCATGGCATAAATTTGGTATATTGTGATCCGAAGGTCTGTTGATTTCAGTAATAATGTGATATGATTATACAACGTACCTATATGTGATGAAAGCAAATGCAAGCCCTACCAGGCTGACGGAACTGCCAAGGACTACTCCCAAAGCAATAAGACCTCCTTGAGAGCCCCACGTGGTGCTGAGAGAACCGTAAGATATGTTTGCCGAAGGGGGAAATCCATGAATGTGACCGGTGTAAAGTGTTTCCATTTTCTAGAACGTTAAAAAGAAGAAAAAAGATAAAAACCAACGTTAGTGGACAGCTTTCTTGCAAAATGTTACTGGGAGTCATTCCCATAGGTTGGTCGTTGGTAAAGGCATAAAAGTTCAATTTAGTTTATTTTAACTACATGCAATAGAACAAAAATTATTGGTTTTCTCGATGTTTCGACTACATAAATATTACAGACTCTGATTGCCTTAATGCATTGTTTATAATAATGAATATAGAAATATATCAAACTACGATATATGAATTTGAGGCGATTTGATCGAAGCGGATTGAATTTAATTAATATGTCTGTCCAAATTATGGAAAGTATGCAGGTGCAATTATACGGGACATTTAATAGTTTATAATTCATCGGTAACATGAACTATATAGTGAGTTGAACAATGCTTTCCAAAACTTTTTAAACATTGTCATGTTTTAGACATGCGAATAAAAAATACTTGCATTTAATACCACTCATAACTAACTTCAAACTCCTGTCGAAATGTGAGAAGATCGAATAAAATGCAATTAAAAATTCAGGCCACTTTGAGATGTACAACCTGTTGCTCCCTCTAAGCTCTAAAGGAGTTTGTTCGCAAAGCAAGTGCTAGTGAAATGCGGAATACGAATGCACTTCTTAAGGCGCCATATGCATTTATCGAAACACGCCACGAACAACGGAGCAACGGACGGAATACGGTGGTTATCAAAATGAATAGTTTCCGTTGTGGCATTCGTTGGAAAGACTTCATTTCCTCCTCGGTTGAAACAATGCAAGTTGCCCCGTTTCCCTAAACGTTTACAGTTTTCAAACTCTAAACTTTTGAAAATAGTGGCTACGCAACTATTGAAACAGGACCTACAGTTTTCCTTTTACTTAGTATTTATATTAATGTCGTGGAAGCATTTGTGTCCACTAGTAAATGTTGATAAAAGGAGAATTATTAAAACAACTTTTAGCATTTAATATGTACCAAAATAACCTACTGGTACAATTATATTATTGTTTCACAAAACATTGTTTTGGAAGGATGTAGCATATCAGTTTCAAGTCCTTTTTATTCTTCCAAAATATTATTAACAAACGGAAAATAATGTAACTAAAACTGGAAAGGAATTAAACTTGAACGATGGAAATCTTTTATCGTCATTTATTTTGGCAACATGTTTTATTTCGAAACAATGTTCATGACGCAGTGATTGTTCTTGCTAACATTACCAACATGGGAACACGATAAATCCATTTGCGAACGACTGTGTGTGTGTTCCACGTCTCTCTATAAGTGCTTTTGGTTTGCACCGTAGACCAGTGTTTCGCATGAGTATAGAAAACAGCGAACACGGCCAGCCAGATGTAAACCACATAAAAGAATTTGCGGAATCCTGGCAGAATCGAGTCACTTCGTTGCTCAAAGCGTATAATCGAGAGAACCTGTGATATCTCACAGAAACGAGTGATACGGACGGCACACCGACCCAGTGGGTGTGGTTGTAAGCATCGAAAGATATGATTTCTGGCACGGCTTTCTACACCATATGCTCGTAAGAAAATCTATGATACGGTTCTCTATACGGTTGGCAATGCTATAGGCGAAAGATTTCTTCTTGCCCTCTATACAGCCGCCTTCCTTTGCAACTTTCTCACACGCTTTTAAAAAAATACATTTTTTCCTTGCCATTAATACTTTATACTTTATACTTTGTATGGTTCAAACGCTTCGCGCATTATATATGAGTAATCATCCGCTACAGTAGCTCTGTTCCAGTATTGTTTGCAGCGATTCGTGCGTGAAGTGGTCCTATAAAGCTTCTTATAAATCAGTCTCAACAAAGAACAGCTACTTCGAACGAGTACCAAAGTGGAAACACAAGATAAGCCTAGAGCATCAGAAAATGTGTATTCTAAGCTTCTTCCTTCTGAAGGAATTTGATCCTCCACTAAGCGTAAGTGTCAGTTCGCGGAGTGATGCGATGTTATCCGTCATATTGCTTTTACGCTGGTAGCTACATATTTTACATGCAAATTTAATGATGCCGTTTCGTTTAAATACGCTAAGGGCGATTAGAGGCTAGTATAGAAGGAGCGTAGGTTAAAGAATACAGAAAGTATTTTATAATTTGAAACTATTACTTTTATGAAAGTGCTCTATCGCTTTCACCATGCTTTTAAAAAACTATCTCATAATTAGTAACAATAAACATACGTAACAATAGTTCATAGTTATAATAGTAACAACTCATAATTTCATAGTAACTTGGTGTAACAGTAAATTAAACAAACATAGATGTCTTTGTTAATGTGCATCGTAATCTAACATTAAGTCATTATTGTCTTGAATTGCAAATGATTAATATCAATTTAGTTCAATTTTCACTATAATGAGTAGTAATACAACTGAGCAGGGGTTTTATTCAAGTAAGGGACAAATTGACGCCATCATAACACAATAATATGGTATTTCGAATGGTTTGTTTGCTCAGCAAGCACAATCCGGATCATTAGCGGACGTTACCTAGACACTTCTGAACATTATAAATGTTTATTTACAATTACTTTAACGTTACAATAGCTGCAAGTATTAACGAACAGCACACATAGAAGGGCAAGGCTTAATGATTTATGCTACCATCACCATCAAAGCTTGCATTTGCGCATGGGGCACATGCCATATTCTAAGGTCATTAATGTGTTAGATAAAAATCTACGCACAACCGAAGTCTATAATTTATTCGAACTGAAGAAGTCCTTATTCCAAATGTTGATTGGCCTCTTCAGACAAAAGTACGATCAGAAGAATTTGTATTCTAATTATTCTCATTATTAAAGGAACATATGACTAATTTTGGTGTTAATCATAATTGCTCCATTGTACATACTGAACACATGTACAGTAAATATAGCAAACCAATGTCGGAGAAAAAAAAAGAGTTGACGAAAAAAACACACTTCCGAACGCAATCAGAAAAACAGAATTGTTACTGCCAAGTTGAGTACTTTTATGTGACATTGTAACAAATTCTTTTGTTTCGTTCCGTTTTGGTGTTTTTAATTTGTTAAAGATTATGTGTTTTCATTACTTAACCCTTGTTTGATTCGCATGACCGCAATAATATCGATTTGCAATGGCAAAGTGGTGGATAGCGTATAAATAATAAAAACGCATTTCGCGGCTTTCCCTGAGGAGTGTTCTATCACGTGACAAAAAACACTTCGAGCATGGTTTGTAAAAGCACAAAGCATTCGATCCTTCGTGTTCCGGATCCTTATCATATTGTAGGTCAGATATTGTATAACAATCCCCACAAACACACGAATAAAGCAATCTTCACTCCCATCTTGACGACGGTTGCAAGAAACTATTTGTTCTGGTTCATTTTTTGTCTTCTTTATAAGATTCCAAAGGGTATTTTCTCCGCATAGTAGAGACTTTATCGTTAGCATTGTATGCAATAAAGATATAAAATTTTGAATATTTTTATATGTGAGTATATATATATTTTGATAGTCTAGCAATCGAGACAGACATCTGTTAAGCCAGACAATCGTTAAAATGTTTGTTTTATTTGGGTATTTTACAAGTAACATTTTTGCATGAGTACACACATAAATAGATAAAATAGTTAAAAAATTTCTATCTTTGTATTCTGGTTTCCTAGATTCCTGATTTAGACAAAAATATTTTAATTTTTTATAATATCTGTATTATTGTCAATAGCATCATTTTGCAAACCTACACTCAAAATAATGTCCAAATGCCCTAAAGCAAGATTACTACGTGCCGCTCATATTATAAAGCTTTGCCGTCGAATAGTTTCTTATTATTAATCCATAGCATTGAATAAAATCCACTGCTTGTCAACTGTACCGGAACTTTACGAACAGGCTTGAACCTTATTGCTTTAACACAAGCAAAGAAAGGTCACTCCTATGTTGACCAAATCAATGATATGACGTTAGCATCGTATACTATTTTGAACAAAGGGAATTAGATTTCTGCTTAATATTCGGTGCCGGATAAATGATGGTGCCAAAGGTAGAATCGATACAAAAGTAGCCGTCGTATAAGATTAGTTTTTATGTCAAAGGTCGAACAGTTAATCAACGATCGTGGCATTTTTTTTTTAATATATTAGATTTTCGTATAAAATTACAAATTACTGTATCATTAGTACTCTCATGGTAATTAGTTATGTTGCCGATAACCGCAAATAAATTAAATTTATTCTGCATTGTAAATACTTATAGCATTATTCTGTAATATAGTCTTTAACTAGGTTTTGAAATAGGTAAAATATCATCATACTTTAATGTAACAATACTAAAAAAAAGTTTGTTCATATTATCCGTTCCAAACCGCAATGTTTATTGTTGTATCTTCTAAATATTAGATTTACGTTTTCAAGAAAATATATAAGAAACGATTTCTTAAATTAATTTAATATAACAGTTAAAACAGGATGAGCGTCAAACACTGAATCAAGCACCAAGCTTATTTATTAAAAACGCATGTCAAAGATATCTCGGTAAAGCTAACAAATGACCACTGGGTAACGAGGTAATAAATAATGTAATTCATGTTTATAAATTATCGCTTATAGAAAACGCTTAATAAACGTGTCAATGTGTCTTCCAGTGTAAGCCGTTCTAACATTTGAAAAAGTAAAATCCGTAAAATATGTTCCGACATTTCAGCTCATTTAATAATAGATTTTGGGTCCTGAACGTGCTCTAGGACAGTTCCCCAAAATGTAACACCGACAACGTGCAAAAAAAATATTGCAACGTAAACTGAGTTCTTAGTACACTGTTCGAGAGCGAGATGTTTTCGCTTTGATTTCACTTACTTATTTTATAACTGGCACCGTCTGAGCTGCGATGTTCGCGCCTTTCGATGGAATTAGAACAAATGGAGATGGCGTTCGTTTTTTGTATTTTCTACACCCACATGGTCCACTGCCCACAATGTTGTGCAAATCCGCTGTATAACTTTTCAACTATTACAGTGACGAGCAAGAAAAATTAACTGTTTTAATTAAAACCTTTCCTCAGCAGCGGTTCCATCCGAACGAAAGGTAAGACACACTACAACGAACATTAATTAGCCTTAGGAACTTCCTTCGCTTCTTATCACTTCGCCAGCATTTTATGTTGGGCCGCCTTGCACCACTTTTGCTCACTAAATGTATTTTTTAGTATCACAATATATTGCAGTGTTACCGTAACAAAAAGCACAAAGAACAGACTAGATCATTGAACCGTTAGCATCGTTGTTTTCCTACGATACTACGCTCTACCAAACACACCATGATATGTTTCCTGATATTATAACCTTGAAACTTTATTAAACTGGTACATTTTCCATAGAGCACGCACACAATTCACTTATGGCGTATGTGGCCAAAACTGATATAATACCATTGCATAGCAAGCAAATTACGATAGCAAGCAAATCTTGCAGTAATTATGCGTTGATAGTGCTCTCTCTTCTGCACAAACACACTTACATACACGAGGGATGGAAGATGGGAATAAAGCCTTTAACACACAAAGTCCCATAGAATTGCGATAACCTTCCAACCAAATCCTTTGAAACGTCCTTCACAACCCACAATACGAACTAAACTGAAATGCCTTTGGGCTAGTACCGACGAATATAGACTTTGCCTTTCGGGTGCATTTCAATACCGTATAGCATGGGTGAATTCGGTATGAAGGAGAAATCGTTAAGGATTCTCGCGTTTGCGCAACCAAGACTTTCCAGTATTCACCCGATGCTGGCATTCGGCTGGCATTCCGACCCGATTCTGGCATTCGGGTGAATACTGGAATTCGTGACGGGCTAATTTTATGATAGCGGATTTATGAACATTTTTTTCTATTTGTCGCCATTGATTATGTGATTCTTTCTTCACTCTGTTTCCATTCATACGGTGACGCGGCCCTTACAATGTAACACATATGCAGTGTGTCTCATTAATAAGAATAGTGTATACGATGTATTTACACCTAAACAATCATGTTTAGGTTTGATGCGTTATACAATATAACCAGTAGCCTCACCGACGCTAGTTAACATTAACGACGCTCGCTGAGTCACCGTCAATGAACGGATACACCAAAAACATGCCATGGCATCCAGCAGAACATCCCTTAGCAGGTACGTCGGGACAACACACAGCTCAGGTCCAGCAAACACAGCATGGAACTTCCAGCCTTCGAATGACTCAGGCAGATAAAGCTAGACAAAGAAAAGGTACTCGAAGAAAAGTTAGGTAGGAACAAGAAATTATATAAGATTTCATCATAAGGAATAAATTCAGTTCGGTACTCGGAGTATACCTCATACAAATAAAAAACCAGCTGAATGTGTCACAGTGGAATTCTTCTTCACAACATGCGAGCTAGAGTGTTACAACATGCAGAAACCTTTCTAGCGACTATTGATAGAGGCTTCAGTTAAAGACCACAATGTTGTTAAATGACTTTCTTTCGATTCTATGTGTGAAGTGTGAGAAAAAATACATATCTACATTTATGTTGTTTTGCTATACTATATAATATTTTACTTTCTTCTTCTTCTTATCCGGTTAGCCATCATGGAATACCTTCACTACTCGCGTTCGAGTGCCTTCATCCACCCCATATCGATTCCAGCCGCTTTTGCGTTTCTGTCGACGCATTTCCTTTAGTTTCCCCTCCACTTTTCCAGACCGACAGTGTTTCCGCATTATCGATCTCCTAGCCTGCTGAGACATCCTTCAGACTTGGGGCAGCAAGTTCCAACGCTGGCCCTGGATCCCAGATGGATTTTGCTCCGTGTGGCAATTGCCGCCTATTGCTCTAGAGCCCTACCAAGCTCAGGCCGCGCCAGGCGTCGACAACCAGACCAGGACCAAGAGCGTTGCTCATTCGCTCGCCCAGGTAGCCCTCTCATCTTCGGCCTGGACTTAGCCACCGTCCGTGGCGCCGAATGTTCGCTGATGTCGCGTTGCCAGCGCTAGATCAGCCTCCTTTTGTACCATCAGTGAAGGCTTGTACGTCTTGTCCCTCTCCTGAAAGCCGCGTTCATCACCGTCGTCCTCTCATTGCTCCGATTGGTGGGGGCGTCATCCTGTCCATCTCCAGAACGCCGATTGCTTCCCCATCCTCTCGTAGCTTCGCGTGGTGAAGAATGCATCCTGTCTCTGACGACCACCTACGCTGTGCTACTTCAGCTTCGACGGTCTTCAAGATGTCCGTGCGTCTCCATCGAATTGCCTGTTGTTACGATCGATCAGGCCGCGACCGTCCGCCACTTGCGCCACTTGCTGATCAGTACCAAAAACATTGTGTATGAAGAGAGAGAGTCAATTATTATGAATATTATCTGACGTCATCAAAGCATCAATGCTCTCGATTGCCAGCGCCACATCTAGTTTCACTTCC
>NC_071285.1:60393655-60404489 GCF_943735745.2 Anopheles bellator | reverse complement strand
ACCGGCTTACGGCACAAGCTGCGTTGATGTTTAGTGTGGTCATGTTTGTGTGACAGCTTACAAGTGGCTGTCAAAGAGGATGGCTACGTTCGCAGAGTACGCTCAGAGTTTCGTTAAATAATGATATTCGTCAAAGCCAAAATATGTATGTATATATATATGATAAATGGAACATTTAAAGAAATAAAATTATTCATTTCAAACTCTACACGTTAATAACATTTTTCAATAGCATGAGATTAATCAGTGCTCTAAAAGTAAGAGAAAAACAATGTTGTAAGAGTTTATTTAATTTTGCTAATCTAACGATTGAAGAAATTAAATTATCAATTTCGAACCTTCGCTCAAACACGAAGAGATATACAGTGTTGTAGATATTTATATAATTTTTCAACTCACTTCCAGAGACTGCGTCGCATCGTTTAAATAAAAACTATATTTTTCCAACCATGATTTGTATATTGAAGAATATTCGTATGAAACAATTACTAAGACGACGTGAAAGCAAAAACATCACGACACTGATGAAGGAATATGTTGAAGTCAAGAGATGAAGAGTAATTGTTGTAAAAATAAAGCCGGTCAAGGAACAAACGGTTAACAGGTATCAAACAGCGTGGTTAACCCAAGGTTAACAAGATGTTTGTCAGATAAGTTGTGCAGATGGCCAACTTATCCTGTTGCAGCTGCATCAGCAGTTGTATCGGCCGCAGCAGCAGCGGCCGCAGCCTCGGCCTTCAAGCGCTGTTCTTCTCGCCACGCCTGTTGTAGTTGCAGCGTTGCGGCCCGACAGGTTCGGGCGAAGCGCTGCCAACACTCCGGTCTCCGTAGCATCTCGCTCGCCATGTTGTCCGGCGTGAGGGGGGTGCGGCCGTCATCCGCCAGCAGCTCCGCTCTCTCCCGCTGGAACAGCGGGCAGTAGAACATTACGTGTTCCGCTGACTCCGCGGCACCAGGACACCAGATGCAGTCAGGGGATCGTGCGAACTTATTTACGTGAAGGTACTCTCGAAAGAATCCATGTCTCGAGAGCACTTGGGACATGTGGAAGTCCACACGTCCATGTTTCCTGCTGACCCAGCGCGTGACGTCCGGGATGACTCGGCAGGTCCAGCGTTGATACCGGCTAGCGTCTGGTCTTAGCCCCGCCGCCGCCCACTGCTCTTGCCACTGGCTGATGGTGCGCAAGCGCTCCCTCTTGCGCAGGTCAGTGGATGATTGTACTTCTAATCTGCTGTCCTTCACCGTGAACACCGTCGGTTCATACTGTTGTGGCTATTGGCGTTATAAAACGATAGATTGACTTTCTCGGGAATGCAGTATACTTTTCAAAATGTTGAATTTCGTAAAAATGTAACATCGAGTCGGAAAATGTAACATAAATACGGCCCATCCGTTCTTCTGAGATTAAAAAAACATTAAAATAGAAGCTAATTAAAACAACGGTTGGTTGACTGATATGGTATCATATACATAGATAATTTAACAGCAGCTAGAGCAAAGTATATTTGTTCAAAGTTGTTCTTGTTTAATTGCATTACTATCGTTTATTTAATGTTAGCATTTGTGATATATATTTGCAAGAACTTGTGTAAGTGAATGTGTGAAGTATTGTAACATACATGTTTTAACATCTACCTTCGTTTTGAGAGAGAGCTTGAGAATTGTGCGTCAAGGACGTGAACGAAGTGAAAGCTTCCACAATGTTTTCGAAAGTTACTTATCTTGTAAACGACATTTATTTTATTTTTTATATTATTATCGTAAAACAAGCAGAGGCGTTTCAAGCAGAGACTTTAAGCTGTATGCTCAAGTTCGAACTGGCGTCTTTTGGGTATAAACTGATGAATCGGTGTAGCGCAGACGGATGTTTTTCGAATGAGCCACTTGTAAAACTACGTGTGACAGACATTTTACTAAATCTCAATACGAAAATTAAAACAAATTCTCAAACCGCTTCCAAAGTAGGACCGCATCTTCATCCAATTCCATTGTTTAGAGATGATCATGCTTGTATCGGATTGAGGTCCATCTGCTCAAAAATTGTTCAGCATCTCTAATAGTTTGTTGGCCTGCCATACATTTTTGCCAAGTTTCTCATAGTGTGGACGCCGGTTAAAGCAGGCCTCGTTCTACACAACCCATTTTAACTAACAACAAACCTCCGTAATGTTCGTGGATGACAGTAAATCATTAAAAGCGCGAGTGGGAAAAAACGGCACTCTCGCGTCGAGTGTGAAATCCGCGGTCAGCTTCGCATATTGTTCGGATGTCCGGAAAATCATCGAACCGTCGAATAAACACACATCGTGTTGCTTCAATTTGTTGGTGTCTACCCGTGGTGTAAAGAAAGGTGTGCGAGCGATTCACGCGAGTAGCAGCTCTGACGGCGCGTCGGTCAAGTCAGTTTACGATTTACTGTTCACCATAGACGTAGGTGTTTCACGAACTGGCGTGCAAACCCTTTTTACCGTAGTGCTTTGCAGTGCGAATACAAAAAAAAAGAAAACCTTAATAAGTTGAATACGGCTGCATGAAACAATACCAGCCCTTGTAGGGAACGACGCCTCACATCCGGCGACTTTCAGACGCGAAGCTTTTAAAGTCAAATAGGCTGAAAAAAACAAAGTAGGTGCAGTACAAGAATAATCACATTGCCAAAGACTACTACCATGGCTGCGCTTTGTGACACCATTTTCGACGTGAAAGACTTTTTCGTGTACACGTGTGTGCCGTTTTTCGGTTGTTTTCTGTTTTTTGCCATTCATTAGTAACTTCCGTTCACAACCATTTATTTTCGCAAATTCGTCAATCTTTGAACGTGCTCTTAGCGTTCGATTTGGTGTGCATCAGTGGTGTGCGATTGTGTTCTTCAAAGATGATTCTTTCTCTCCTTCCTGGTTTTCTTGCCACGAATAAAAACCAAGGTTTCGTTTCGTCGAAGGATCATTTGCTGTGAACCGATCAGGATAGTTTGTGAACCTTCCAAACAGGGCACTGGAATTACATCTTTATGTTGCTTGATGTCATTTGAAGAGTCCGTTGGTGTGAAATGTGAAATGTAGTGAATAACAAACAAAACAAAACGTGCAAACAAACAAAAAATCTTGTAGATGTTTATGAGACCCGAGTTTTGATCGTTTTTAAAAAAAGAGGAACGTGTGTCAACGTGTATCCATTCTCTGCCTGTGGGTTATCATAGTACGGATTGTAGTGCATTTGGAGTTGTACTGGAGCACCGGATCTTCCTCATAAAGTGGATTAGAGTGCACTGAAAAGAAAACAAGAAAACCGAAAAACTATGAAATATTGAAAGCAAAAAAGAAGAAGGGAAAGACCCTCTGATTGCAGCTAGAGGTCTAATTATGTGGTCGGCAGTCGATAAAAAATAATTGGCGAAAGAGAAACGAAGTGGTAGCAACCCCACTGATAGTGTTGAAGTAAGTCTCAGATTGGAGTAATCGATCGGTTGGATGGATGGCCATTGACGGCGACTTAGTAATCACCATCAAGACTACATGCAAAGGTGCCCCAACACACCCCCTCATGAGCAGGGTCTTTATACGACTCGTAACATCATATTACAGAAGCGACGAGAATGGCATACGGTTTTTGGCGGGTGCTAATGAAGCAGTGCTCGAAGGCTCGGCTGGGAATGCAGAACAATTCCTCATCGCTGGGTGAAGATGTGAGTTTGAAATCAGAGATTTAAATAAGATTTTTCTTCATAATTTTATTAAACGACAAAACGGAGAAATGGCTTGGATTTATGCATGCAATTCAACCAAACAGTCAACGGTTCCACATTTTAAATTTGCCAATACCGTGCTTTAAACACGAAAAACAAGAGCATTTGCCCGAACGTAGGCGACAATTACAGTGTTTTCTCTTGCTTGCTGGCGTTGCGTGGTCTACAGATGCAATTAATATCCGACGGCAGAAGTTTGTTTCACTCATAACCTAAAACTCATAACCTCAACTCATACCTAATATCCAATACCCTCATAACCTAATATCCTAATATCCAATTTAACGGCAGCAGTCGTGTGCTAGTAACGCATGAGAAGATTTCTGGTCTCCCAAATGGTCCATATCGTTCGGTGAATGATCATCATTTTTACTTACCGGCTGGGTGCGGTTTGCTAGTGCAAACCATCATCAGCAAGCGAAAATTAGTGAAAAGCGAACGTCCAGTGTTTGTCTTAGGTTACTTTAGCCTGTAATGTGGCTGGCACCAACAACGTTGATAATAGCCGTTGGTCAGCGGATGGAGAAGAGTCAGGAGAATTAAACCACAGTTTGGGAACGGATAGGTTGGTGGATGGCAAATGTGCGCACTTTCCCGCAACCGAACGAAGCATGCGCCAGAAAAACATATGACGGAGAGAATTAAGCACCGAACCAAAGACTCCGTTAAAGAAAAGAAACTACTCTCTCCAAACGATGAATTCGATTTAAAAAGATTGTCCAGGTAAAATAATATTGCTTTGAGGGCTGGTACTGTACCGATGTTTAGTTTAATCTCTAAATTAGATTCGTATTCATTCAACTTTGGCAATTTGATGGGTCATGTTCAAACGTGCCCCCTCCCGTTATGATAATGATGGTACATTTTCCAAAGGGGGGCGTTGGGATCGTTTGAAGATTTCGGATTCGATCGGTGTTTAATAGTTGAACAATTTGGACGTATTTTTCTGTGAAAAATACGTTAAGGAACGTTTTCAAGGAACGAATGGATGTTAAAGTTATTTTGTTTACAACAGTCTTATGTACTAAATGTACTAAATGTACCAAATGTCTGAGTCAGCGTTACTGAGAAACAGACGCAGAAAACTCAATGGTATGCGTTACGAAAAATTAGAAAATCATATTCAAGCTGAATCCCAGATCCTTGACTTTAGGTGTTTTAATTATTATTCAATAATTCACTCTACGCTCCGAGCACGGGGTAAAATGTGTATTGCAAGATTTTAGTTACGTATGGCTGTAGTAGTAGTACAAACGCTCCCATGCTCTTAGGCGCAGCAGCAACCAGAGTTCAGCGCCGCTGAATGCACAAAACTATGTTTTTAGTTTCATTGTCACCGCCCGACATAGTGTCATAGGGATTGCATGAATCGTTCATTCCAAACTTTAGGTGCGCGAGAGTAACTTTTTGCAGTAAAAGCATGCCCATGTCTCAAATCTGATATGGTGAGTTCGCAAATATCTAACGCAAACGTATATCGCATCGATTTTTCAGGGTAAATAGAACGTAAAATGCTTCACATGAAAATTCCGAGTCTCTAGCGAAATGCATATCGGGTGCCAGCGATAAGTTGTTGTGTGCAGCTATTCGTCTTCACCATTGGTACTGTACAGGGTGTTCCATTAAGACTTAGAGATTGAAATGTTAAATAACTCCACCAGTTTTTAGTCGATTTTGACAAATGAACAAAAATTTTTTAGGGCATAAAATGCCGTTTATTGACAATTCACTCAAAATACAATATCGATCAAATGACTGCCTCCATTAGACACACAAAATGCAGGCCGTTTTTGAGCATTTTTCATTGTATCGTGAAAAGCGCGTTATAGGTTACAACTTTTGAATTCTCTATCTCTTTAACTAGTCTAGTGCGATGTTAACAGCACTGACAGCGTAAGCGAAGGTTGAAGGTGAAGGTTGCTCAGTGTTGACCAAAACACGAATTTTCGCGCTAGCTGTTAACTAACAATAGGTGGTTGTATACATTACTCTTACCAGACCTCCATTCCAAACCATCTTAAAATGGAAATGCCTAGCACTATTTTCATTTGTACTAGTTAAAGACCGTTACTCATCGTAGGTCGGTAGGTCACGGCTTGAGTATTGCAACTGATGTTTCTAGCCACAAGCTTCTGTTATGGGTTAAAGTTGTGTGAACAAAACTCGACGAAATTGTCGGTTATGTAGTTATTGTGTCATTTTCGTGTTGTGGAAGATGGAACGACGCCTTTAATTGTATAAAATAATTTGCCACTACGGATAGACTTTTTGATTGAATAATTACATTGACAAGCAAGACGAAGTGACTTTCTCTATAATATCCAAACTCGGATTTTTATGTACTGTGTTATTTTGGTTTTGTTCAAATATTCAAATGGTGAACATGTGCTGTGTTGTTTTAGGAGGTAATTAAAATATGTTCTATTTACTGTTCTCGGAGCTTGTTAAGATTGCCAGTTCGATGCTTGGTACACCAGATTTTTCTTACAACATTGCCTTGATTGTTACCTTGAGAATGGAACAGAACGAAAGCAAAAGGTGCCGTTGGAGTAAATTGCAGCAATGGGTTTTTTTCCAACTGCCAAGCGCATGAAAATGAACTTAAGCGTGAAGTAAAAAAAAAGGTGAAAACTCGTTCGATTTCGTGCCCACGTAAGAGTACTTCTAACGTTTAACGCAAACAAATTATCTAACAGAATTGTGAGCTGACCAAAAAAAGAAAACCTAAACAAAGAAAGGGGTTTAGGTTTTCTTTTTTTGGTCAGCTTTGGTTTGCTTTACTTCCATAAAGCTTTATAAACTGACATCATGAGGTTGCTAGTGTCGGATAAAAAGAAATGAAACTAGGTTAAACTGGCGCAAAACCGTGGTTGTTTTTGAATTCAAAGCTTTTATTTGCCTCTTGCTTTTAAGCTCTTAAATTCAAAGGGCAATTTATTTGGCGTGTTGTACGCGTGGACAGTGTAGTTTGCGAATGAAGGGTATGAAGGTAGGTATTTATAATACTACCGCTGTTACCTGGTGTAAGACAGCCATTGTTTTTTTCATGTTTATGTGGGAGTGTAAAATCGATTTTATGCTTCGTTTTGTTCTAGCATCTTTGTCATAACAAGTGTTCTTTGTTGTTTTGCGAAATTAAACTAAACATTTCTTTTGTTCGTTAAGTGTTGAAACGAAGGCATAAAAATCGAATAAAAAATGGGGCAATATTACGTATAAATTTGATTAAGGAAAATTAACCTCTAGTCATCTACTGTATATTTGTTGGGTTTGGATAGAAAGTAAGCAAAGAAGTCACGGGTTCAATTTCTATGCCCATATCTCTCTGACCAACAGTTGTGCCATGCTTTATGATATGTACGAAAGCTAGATTTAGTTAAGTAAATGTGTTTTATGCCAGTTTGTGTGCCTGAATATGTGAATAAAAGTAAGAACTGTAAGAAAATAAACACGGAGGCTATGGTTTTCAATGTCATAAGATTGTCTTTTCGAATCCGTGTTTGGTATACTTTAGGTGATATTGGAATATTTTTCTTCAAAATATTCCGATTCTTGCGATCTTCTTTTAAATGTTGAAAATAGGTATTTAAAATATTACCCCCGTTACCTGGTACGATTACGATTTATGATTAGCTACTCGTCTCTCGATGGTAGCGTTATATTTTCAACTGTACACCTTTCTTCTTAAGAGATGAATGGCAACACCTGCAGGTCAAAGTCTCTATAAATCACAAGACACAAAAAAACACCTTTCTTCAGGTTGCAAGCCCCTTAGCGTAAACTCCAAAAGTTTGCCTCTGTCAACGATAACGCATCGCGTTGACAGATCCTAATGGATAAGAAATAGTAAAAGTAGTTTTGAAGGGTAAGCCATCGGCTGTTCGCCAAAGCGTCGCCAGCGGCTCGTAAATATGTAGAACATACAATCGGTTTCTACACTTAACTCTAGTCAGTGGATCGTGCTCGACCTGAATTTTGTGTCACGTGTACCCTTCATAGAGGTCCACAGGAAATGGCGGTTGGTTCAATTTCTTCGCCGCGTCTTCCGAACATTCCCAATCGACCAGTAACTCACTTGAGCTTAGTGTCTAACTTGAATGTCCCGATCATTTATTATCTTACGATATCGCTTAACGGAGGAAGGCAATTCCGTCGAGGCTACCAATATCGTTTCCGATGTTTGCCTGTTTTCGTATACCCTATCAGGGGCAAAGGGTACACATGTTTATTTATCCCCATCGGCCGTCGTCGAAGTTTCGCGGAAGCTAACTAGGTCTAGGTCCGTTGTCAGCTGCCGGAACTGGTCATAACCCACGACGCCTATCGTTAACGCACTTCTGCATTGCGCCGCATGCTGTGCTGGAAGTTCGTTTGCCGACTAGTAGTAGCGGCATCGGAAAGAAAAGTGCCGGCGCAAAATTACTGTGAAAAGTACACGAGAAAAGTCGAAAGTCGTATCAGGGCCGTGGCAGCGCCACCATTCATTCATCATAAGGTGACCTAGATTTATGGCAGACAACCTTTTGGCGTTTGGTACAAAATCGATAGATGGCGCGATATTCATTCCTTAGTCGGGTGCGATTACCTTTTATCTCTCCACTTAGCGGGCTTGAAACAATGTTTGCACTGTTCCCCTGAGAATTTCATTAAAAGCTTTTGGTAGGTCGCTCCCCAAGAAAGGAATGTTTGTTTGCACCTCGATCCTTGCGAATTCGTTTGTAGCACTTCATCATTGTCGGCTAATGTGTTCAACTGTGAATAGTGCTTAAAGGGAACCGTCTCTAAGTTTGCTCAAGAAAATACAAACATTTTACGTTAGTGTTTGAGAAAAGCAACAAATGAAAGTTATCGCTTATCACCTTTGAAGCTCGCATGGTGGACGTTGGCGATTGCGCATCAGGTGTACCGTTTGAAAGCTTTACATACCCATCAAAGCTCCTCCAAATGTCACTCTTGTGGGCCAGCGCAGCGTAAAAGCCCTAGACGGGCCAGGATACCGGTTTTTCCTAGTTACCTAATACGCGGTACTGACGATGGTTTATCCTTTGTGCTGATGTTCCAGGAAACCATCCAGGCGTTTCCTCTGGCTTATATGAAAATATAATCAAAGTATTGTATAAATAAGTCTACAATACAAATGACGTGCCGGCAAATGTGTCAAACAAGTACCATTTCACAAACCATCGTGAGACAGGTTGCAGGAACATTCGATGATTAGAGAGAACTTTAAAAATGAAAAAAGAGATTTTAGAGGAAAACGGAAGAAAAGAGATACAGTGAACATCAATGTGACAATTGGAATAGGTATTTGAAAATTATAACAAAATGAAATACTTAAACCCGAATTATCCCCGGTACACAACATTGTTAAGCCGTTGTTAAGGAAATTGTAAGTTGTAAGACAGCCATTGTTGTTTTCATGTTTATGGGGGAGTGTAAAATCGATTTTATGCTTCGTTCTGTTCTAGCATCTTTGTCATAACAAGTGCTCTTTGTTGTTTTGCGAAATTAAACTAAACATTTCTTCTGTTCCTTAAGTGTTGAAACGAAGTGACAAAAACCGAATAAAAAATGGCGCAATATTACGTATAAATTTTTCAATGATTTCATAAAAGAGCATCTGCGATCTGAGTATGTTTTTGCAAAGTGCTGTTTTTTTGTACAAAATCTAGATATCGAAATATACTTTCGTTGGAATCTGGTAAAATGAGGGACATTCTATTCAATTTCAATGTTGCGCTCATTTTTATTTATATAATGATTAATGATGCTTGCAAATATGATTCCAAACAATTTAGTTTATTGCTACATTATTTTTTGTTCTCTGGTACAGTGGTATTATTGAAAAGGAGAAAATGAAAAAGTGATCGGTAAGTTATCAGTTACGACAGGTTAGTTATCAGTTATAGTTATCAATAACGACAGTTCTTGAAATTATTTGAATATGATTAGTATTGTGATACATACAGAATAGGGTGGTTTTCGATAGCAAAAAAATGTGTTTACATTGCCTCGCATGATAGGTCCCGTTGCGTTGCACTTTATAAAAGCGTAGATCATTCAACTAGGTAACTAGTTCAAGTTAGGTCGAAAATAAACTCGATCCGACATATTACAACGTTCAATGTATTGAACCGTTGTTAAATGAATAAAACCTGTTGTCGTTGTCGCTGCTGGAATGGTGTGTCTGGTGTAAAGTTGGTGCAATATTGCATCGTCGCTTGGGTTTTGCGAAGCAGAAAGAGAGTCAACATGTATGGAATCTATGCGAATAAATTTTAATCTCCTTTCCGTGATTTTCCGTAGAGCTACGACAACGTTACCCGTGTTCATATCTACGGCAGAGGTTATAGTAGTGTTATCATGGCTTTGAATAACATTTTTAGCAGTATCGAGCGCGCCGAAAACGTTATAAAACATAGCAGTACCTTTAAAAAAAGGGAAAATTTGCTCATACAGCCAAACTCAGCAGGAAGCTGTAGAAAATTCCGAAAAAGATTAAATTCGTACGATTGTTGAATGGAGGATGGCGTATGCTTTGGTAACATACACACACACAGTTCCCAGTATAAATGGTATCTTCCGACAATTGCAACATCACCTACGAGCATTTGGCAATATCAGTTTTCAGGTAGGCACGGCGGAATGTGCATTGCACGCCATTATCCCTAACGATGAACTTTTAGTTAATAATTATTCATTTACAAACTATATAAAGCCATGTGCTTTTTGTTTTCAAGATCAGGTTTTGTGGATAACATCCGTAACGCCAAATGTTCGGTTTCATTTTTTGTTCGTTTTTCTAAAATTAATGGTTCGATGTGCATTATTGGGTTTTAGTTTAGTAGTTCATGAATTTCGTTTGAAGAACGGTAATGAATCGTCCTGGCGTTACTTAATGATCTACATTTATCAGTTGTCATTATGAATAGCATTATTAGCTTTGTACATAGAGAGCATTTTTGGTAATTTTTTGAGAATATTTAACTTCAGATTTTCCTATAAGTATTATGTGCAGTAATATTAAAATCTCCTTTACTTTTTTTGTAAGAGCACATTGTAGGCCACTAACATCTTATAAGGGCT
>NC_071285.1:60355428-60393555 GCF_943735745.2 Anopheles bellator | reverse complement strand
GGCTGCATCTTCAAAGTTCTAAATTAAAGATGAAAAACCTCAAATTCGAAAATAAAACTGATCGTAATTTGCACCGATAGCCTTAGTAGGATGCTTTAAGATATATCAGTGAGCACATTTTGAGTCGCTTTTGGAATTACGTTCCAATGTACTATAAAAAAAAAATACGTACCTACCAATGTTTAATCATGTAGATGGCAGTTTATATTGGGAGCTTTTAGGGGCAGTTTATTTTGAGAGTTTATATTTGTTCTTTTGGTTTATTGCACTTTAGTCGATGTTTTCTCTGCTAATAGTGGCTAAAACGTGATCCCGAAACAAACTTCCGGAACCTTCGTTGCATAGCTTTGCAACTTCGTAAACAAACCCCCAGGTGTCCAGCAACATCCAGGTGTCGAGGTCTGGTTGATGAAGACCGGTGGAAGAATATAAAATTTAATGAATTTTTCGTGAGCGAGTTTCGTTATTTGGTAATTGAGAATGTCCTCTCCAAAGCTTACCTGCACTGCTGCCATATGAAAGTCGCGTTAGCAACAGCACAAAGCAGCTTGTTAGTAAATGAGCAAACCAATTGTCTTATGCATTGCCATGTCAGATGGAGTGCTCGACAATAAATAAAGGTTCAACAATTGTTTTAATTATTCATAGCCGATGAGATAATAATAATATAAATAATCATGCAAGAAATCTGTTGATTTCAAGTGAGCAGAAAAAGAAAACTCATTACGTTCATTACCTGATAGATTGGAGTGTATTATGATCTTAATTATTTCTGCAAAACAAGCAAAACTATTGTCTCATTATCACACGCCCAGGTATAGGCGACGTAATGATAAGGCTTACATGAATATGAGGTAAGTGCAAGCACATGTTGTTGAAAAATATCACTTTCGCCAGTAAGCTAAGTTCTCTAATAGGCGTCCGAAATTGAAAATGGCGGTTTCACGAGACCTTGCGTCTTTTTTGATCTTCATTCTATTGTCAAAACCGCCTGTATGCTGGCCATATGGTCTTGTTAGGGACTTCCGATAGTCCATTGTGTTGCACGATTTGCTACTCTCGCGATTGTGGCTTCGAATCTGAAATTCGATTCGCTGATCTTTGTCATAATCGTTACGGGACTTTATAACGATAAATCTGTACTTTTTACTCGAGGCTCCACGTAAGGCCACTAGTTGTTCTGGTTGCTATTATCTTTATGGTCTTATGTGCATAGGTTTTTGGTCAAACACAATACCTAGGTGAAATTTTAAATCCTGTTTACAGCATTTGAAATCTCTTATCATCAACAATAAGTCTATGGTCTACAAAAAAAGGTTAAAAAAGGTTTTGCTTAATAAATAGACGCATCATTTCCCATTTTAAGAGCTTAAATTTGGGCACCGAATGCATCATTTTGTAACTTGTAAATCAAGCATATGATGTTTTTTCCCTCCATCGATACTTTGAATGAAACGAGATCATTCTGTAAATTTTATTCCTACTGTCCTTCCTCAGGTGTGGAGCACTGATATCTGTTCTGATTTTGTTTACGATTCTCGGCTAGTGATAGAGAAGTTGTGACTATTGTGGGCTGTGTCTCTAGAATTCAATTTGGAACAGTCTATTGCATCAAATGCGTGCAATTTGCATACACATCAATATATCTATCTATTTTTTATTACTTATTGTACAGGGTGTTTCATTAACGATGCATGACTTCATTTGGTTATAAAAAACGGCGAAATATTTTTTAATGGCTGAACATTTATTTCGAAGTTCGATGTGAATTGTGAAGTTCGGTGTCAATTTTTCAGCACTTTGTTCTGTAGCACACACGTCATCGGTTGCCGGACCAACCGACGCTTTGGTTCAGTAGCGACTTATAAGATCATTAAAATTGGCTATCTAATAATTAATTGGAGTTTCCAATAGGAATTGACGGTTGTGACCGTAGAGTTGCGACAGAATCGCCATGGTGTGAATCATGGTGCCAATACGGTCTGAACTATAATTAAATAAAATCAATACATCTATTCTACAAGAGATTTCACGGTCGTCATGCTCGCTTCCTCGTCGTCGTCATTGTATATTCTTCCAAGAGTGGGAATGGCCAACTTAACTGGATATGGTGTGGCGCGCTACTCGATCATGAAAGGTGTAAAACAGCTGTTACTGGCTTTACGCCACGCCCTGCATCACAGGTTGATAATTGCTCCCCATTGTGTGCCTTCCACCTTATTGGGCATTGAATTTGCGGCACGACTTTACCAATTTTTTAATTTCACTTTTTGAATTGATCACGAAACGAAATCGAACGGAAAAGAGTACAATGTGGAACATTGGTCACCATTCATGTGGTTGCCCTTTTTTCCATCATTTTGCAGCCGTAACCGTGAACGAATCTCGGATTCAATTAAGAAAAACCGAACAAACCGCTTCCAGTATGCAGCGTTAAATGACCATTTTTGGATCGCCGCACTTGGAAAAGAATGCTTTTATGTTGTTTGAAGAGTACTTTCGATTTCGTACTTTTCCAAATGATCCACGGGAACCGATAAATATTGTTTGCTCTTTTCTTTTCTGTTCCCCAGTTGGTGCCGAACCTGTCGGACACATAAGAAGATGGTCCATTCATTATTGTTCTCATTCAAAATTTTGGTAGTTCATGAGCTCCAGTGTCTCCTTTTTCGTAGAACAACGATCGCATTTTTGGGAGTGCAAACAGGTTTTCATAAGATTTTTTTTGTTTCCGTTGAATATCGTCATTGTCCTTTTATGATGTATGTTGCGCGAGTTGACTAGTGGTAAGCTATTGATTGATTCGTTGACATAAACCGTTCAATTATCAGTATAAGTAACGGTTTCATTAATTGTAAAAGTGATGTTACCTTTAGGACATCTTATTGTTTATTACATTTTCATCACTTTTACGGGAACTCTTTCGGCAGTGCTTAAAGATTTGCCTCATCGTCTACTATAATTTGAATTTAGCTTAAAATATATTTGAATTAGGCTTTTTTGAAATGCTTCCATGTTCATTAGACTTAAACATATAGCACTATAAACGTTTCCATTATCTTTCTTCTTTTCCTCAGGTTTCTTCCAACACCCGTTGCACAAAATCATTCGATGGTCAAACCTGGAAAGTTAATGAATCGCTGAACCTTTCAACGAACATTTCGTCCACCTCAACGACAACCATTGCAACCGACTCCTGTCGCCATACCGTCGATCTCCGTATGGCTGGGCTTAAGAAAGTCATTACAATGAATGCTGATGATTGTTCTTCGGTAAATGACAGGGTTTGCGAAACGCTATGTCGCGGAGAAGTACGTAAAAGTCGTTCGAAAATGAAGAGCTATCTGAAACGATGCAAGGATGTGCTGTCTGGAGGAGTCAATTCTACCATTTTCTCAAATGTATCGGAAGAACTGTCTTCTGTGCAGGAAATTGTCGCTTACCAGAAGATAGAAGTACCGACCCTACAGTCGAGCAGTACATCTTGCTGGTACTTAGAAGATCATTCGGTAGAGCTGCGACCCGAAGATAATCGCGAACCGTACTCTTCACTAGCTTCAGCTCGACTGAAGCTAGAGACGGAAGAGTTTCGATTGGAGCAGGAAGCTCTTGCCAACTCGAAAGACACTAGCGAAACAACCGTCATGATCAAGTCGAGCAGTACCATGCAAGAAATAGTCAACACGGAGGCGGATGCATGCATGGCCGTACCGCAGGATGACTTGAAACATTGTCAGATTGAAACTGTGGCTAATGAAAACTCCAGCTTTGCCAACATCGATATAAAACTAAAGGTTTGTGAATTAGGACAATTTTTTTCATGGGTGACAGATTATTTTCAGCTGTTCAACACAGTTTGCTTATACATAATGGCTCAATCATTACAGTACATCATTTATTTGTTAATTTTTTAATTTTCTATTATTATTGCGTAAATTAAATTATTAGGCAAATAGATTATTTATAAATCGATTGAAAATTGATTTGCAAAGAACAAATAAATGCTTGCGGGTTGTGTTAAAAGAAGTTTTCGAGACATGAACAGCATAGAATGTTATGGGGTAGCTTTCTGCTCCTTGTACACGTTTTTCGTCGAGCGTGTCATTCGCTTTGCTAATCAATTTTCCAACAAATTAAACAATCTCCCATCTCCGGCGGTATCGATTCGTTAAACGGTCGTGAGAGTCGTCTTGCTCCCCGGCATCGTACGGCCCGAAGCTGCGATCGACAGCATCGTTAGTGCCGAATTAAATATATCTGGCCTCAGTTCAACAACGACAGGGTAACTTCATTCGAAGTTAGAAATTGGCCAACTTTTCGGGGTTCAAGAGGTTAAAAACACCATCACGGCAAGTCGTCCGCGGGAAATAATGAATTTCATTTCTCATCTCTCTCATTTTCTCTCACAATATGTAATCGTGTTTTCATGTTCGTAGTTCGAGGTGGTCTTTCCCTAATCTTTTGTAAGGGGACTTTTGCAAATTTATCTTCACGATGACGGGTTTCGCACGCACGGGACGATTGATTAATTGTGTGAAAACCATGCGGTGTGTGCCATGTGTGGATACCGGCATACAGTAGTTTTTGTATCCCCGATGTCTACTATTACCGGCAACCTTATGGGAGATGATCTCGTTTGATCCCTCGATCGGCTCCTGGTAACTTTCTAACTTTCCGTTCAGATTCTTCACAAAATCTCAGTCTATTTGTAGTGGCCAATACTGCCCCTCTTTAACATACAGCATTCGATGGGAATCACAAAACGCAGTTCAAATGATTATTACCATATATGATTTGCTACTCGAAGTAGCGCCGTGTAGCGAAACCGCCGCACACTGCTAGTGCAGCTAAAGGAAGATCTGAAGACCGCAGGACAGTACTTCGTGTAGCATGATGCCTGCGGGTTCAGCATAGCACTCTCTAAACAGGCAGCCAATCAGTGTATTTTAGCTCATCGTTGTTGGCGGCAATGGCATACGACGGTTGAAAGATCGATCGCAGATCGATTGAAATCGAAAGTCCAGAAAATCTGCGTGCCGAAAGGAAGGCTTCAGTCTGATGGAGGAGTGCCAGATTGTCGATGTGTTTGGGTCCATGCTGTCGTGGCCGGTTGTCCACGCTTGGCAGAGTGACGGACCGTTAGAGCTGGCAGCATGCAATGGATCGATTGGTCGATGGTACCAATCGTTAGCTGAGCATGGTTAACGGTACGACTTCCAGCGGCCGATCGCACATTATGTGCGGGAAAAAGGAAAGCAGAATTTGAGTAACAGAGTAGATTATCAGTGCAGCCGAAGATCCCCTATGCGTCGAGGAGTCCACGGCCTATGAATTTTTTTTTGTCGTATCGAACATTGACTTCGCCACCAAACAATTGAACGCAACTGTAGTTGCGTTCGGAAGTGTGAATATTTAGTTTGTTTCGCTCCGCACCTTGACCCCCAAACAAATTTTAAACTTTTGTCTTTAGCGTCAGACTACGTAGAAAAGTGACATTTGACACAAGAAAGGGAAATTCCCATCATTTACTTGAGAGTAACTATGAGAGTAACCCGTATTCTATGACCTTCTTCCTTGTTCCAAGTGTTGAAAAAAATGAAAACATTGGCTGATGCATGGCAATACAATTGAAATGCTACATTAAACACATTGTTTGATAATTTGGATAAACTTGATGTGAAACAGTTAAGCATAGCGGAAATGAAATATTGTGTGGATGGAAGAATTTCGGGGTTGGGGTTGCTTGGAAATGAAACATTGAGCAATTCAATATTTTGTTGAGTTTCATGAGATTCCGATATTAAGTTTCTCCTTGTCAAAGAGTATATAACGCAACGGTTTAAATTACTTCTAGTAATCGACAAACAGTTGATCGAAGAAAGTTCCTTACTAATATCATCCAATATCGAAGACTTAATGAGCATGTGTAAATGAACAAAACAAACATTAAACCAACACAAACATTACCTCTACGACAACCTAGACGAGAATTGCCGAGTTTCGCAGCGCTCCAGTATTTGGGGAAATGTTTCTTAACACACCGCTGGACGACTTGTACTATTACGGCCTCGCTCTACCCGAATTGTGATTTGACTGACAGAGTCCAGCGACAGACTGAAGGTGAAATCATCTAATTACGAAAGCTTTCCCAGCTCTATGCTCCATAGTATCATTTATGTAAACCGTGACTCATCAGTTCGACAGCAACGCGATGTTCGCTGGTCGCGCTTTCAAATACAGGCGCAAACGTTGCAAACCAACGATGTGGGTAGCTAAAACAACCCGGTGCCCATGCTATAGAACATGGACAGACTCCTTGCCAGCGGCGGCGACTTTCAATGTCACGAACTGACTCATGAGCACCCGCGCGTGTCAATGTTCCGCGTTTCAGCGGGCGAGCGGGCGGTCACCGGTAGGGTAGTTGATTCTGGTTAACTTTCAATTTTCAAATAATTCAATCAAGGGACGATGAAGCAGTGTGACATTGCGCTTTAATTCATGTGTAGTATATGGTGAAGTTCACCTCTATGCTCTCTTAGCGCGTAGAAATCGGAACGAGAAGCTGATACTCCTCACTAATCCGTTAGTTTCGAGGACTAGTAACATTACCATAATCAATGTTAAAAACATTGAATGCTCCTAAATTTGTTCAGCACTTTTTGAGAAATCTCAGAGACTATTAAGATTAAGAGAGCATTCAGAGCATTAAGCATTTATTGAAGAGCATCTTAAAGTAGCTGAATATATAAGTTCTCTGTTATCGTTTATGAAGTTGATTTTTTGTGGGCAATATATTTTAAAGTAAATTATTGTTCTACCACAGCTTGATAACTGGTGGAGCTTTGATTGCGAATGACAAATGTATTTGTTTGATTTACCTCGTTTCTTCTGCTACCTTGTTTTGAAAATGGAGGTTTGATCAAAACACTGAACTGACCATGTATTCAATAGCCCACGTAATTGGTCATTAGAATACGCGCTTTTGCATGTCCTGTCAAACGTCATTTTGTTGGTATAGATGCATAAGACAGCTGCCGTGTGCCATCGTCGATTCGGTGAAACTATTACTCGTTTGAAAGTGAATAATCAAGACGGAGGTTCTGTTTCCAGGACGCTTTGAAGCTTAAATGTTGCTTTCGTTGAAGGTAGTAAACAAAAGAAGTTTTTTTCACAATCTGCGTATAAACCTCATTTAAATTCAGTCTTTTAAATACTATCCTTAGCCCCGTACACACATCGGTTGTAGTGCATCACGACACTGATAGATATAGGGTAACACCGAACGGCAACCGGGAATTAAATCGGAGAAAGGAAGGAAGGGGGGAGGAATACGGGAGGAATTTGATTAATTGAATTTAAATGTATTCATATGCTGCTAAAACAATTATATGATATTTAGCCATGGACTTCGTGAACTAGGCGACACATTAGCCTACTGTCCAGAATGACGTGTTAGGATGATCCATAAGTTCCACTCAGTTGCTTGTGAGTTTTATATAAAAAAACGTAACATATCAGGGATGGCACAGGCACATATTGAGGAGTGTAATTAATTATTTTAGATGTATCCCACTGAAAGCATCCCACTAAGCATGGAATTCATGGTTCATTGCTAGTTCCTGCAATTGAACAGCTTCGTAGCTCAGACGATGTACTTTTCGAGATTAGGCGACGAAACCTCCCTCTGCTCGTATAACCGTATGGATCAAGCATATGGTGACCTCAGTAACACGATTTTCTACGTTGATCACAGGCGGTATGTGAGCCAGAGTGGTGGTGTGGCCGAGTATAGCATGAATTTTGTCGTGCGGCCCTCCGGTATGCTCGGTTCTGTATCGTTTTCTAAGTCGGCCAGGAACTGGGCCTAATCTATTCACGAGGTGTTTATCGGACCGTGCGGTTATTTCAGAGCGTTTGGCTAGAGTTTCCTTCTCCGCGAAGTAGATATTTTGCTTGCAGCAAAGACTCCGGCAGAGAAAAGATGGCCGGAGCATATTTTGATTCTAGTGTAACTAGGTTGTTGGTTTCGGGAGGGAGGATTGCGATGTTGCTGTTGGTCCCGAATCGGAAGTTTTCGTCTGGTACAGTGAAAGTGAATCGTGCATGAATGCATAACTAGATGAACTAGGCTGTACGAGATGACCGCGAGAGGTCGATAATATTGTAGACCTTTTGTTGTTCGGTAGAGGTGATGGGTTTACCATAAGCAGGAGTAGAATATCAGTATGATATCTTTAGCTATACTGTCACATTTTATTTTATGTTATGTGTTTAGTATTGGAATATATATGTGTATACATTAAAAAAAATAAAGTTGCATCCCTCATGGAATTTTATTATTCAGTGATTTGTAACTTCAACCAGACGGCATACATATAAAAATAATGAAAACCCCTCTTGTTACAGGAGGAATGCTATAAAAATACCGTTCGTAAAAGGGAAGTGAAGCTTTTACGCAAATCCCGTTAAGAATGGTCTTTCGGATTTTCAGTCGGTGACAACTGATGGGAACGTTAATGGGGTTCAGTAGCTGCTCCGAAGATTCCACGGCGCATTCTGTGTGGCATTGGGTAATTAAAATTTCTCAGAAAATGATTTCTCAGAGGATGGCCAGATGCGCAATATCAGACCTTTATATGTTGGTGTTTCTGATCCCCTCAAACGAAACCCGGTGCGCAAGCCAAACCATAAACTTCCCGTCGATAACTCTCAGCGATCGATTGGATGCGCCGTCTGAGATATTGGATTCCAAGGTGCAATACTCGGTCCACGGTAGGTTTCGGCAGCGTGTGTTTCTGGTTTTTGTGGTTTCTCACGTCAAACGAATGAATCTCAGAAATTCGTGAAAAAACGTTTCTTCTCGAGTGTTTTTCCCACAGTCAATCTTCTGTGACACCGTTTTAAGTAACGTTTTGGTGGTATCGATCAGCGTTACAAATGTTTTGTTATTCGTTCTTTCGTTCGCTGTTTAGTGAAGGTGATCGTGAATTACAGCAATAATTATGTTGGTTTAGTTGTGTATCACAAAACTACATTGGGTAGATTTTTTTTTGGTAGATTACCGCTACTAAATGTAAAATTGGAATCTGCGGATAACTATAAGGTAACCACAAGAAGGAGTATAGAGTGCTATGAACAAGCGGAAAGCTTGGGCATTTAAATTGATTTGAATATTTAGAATTGCTGGTTCTCTATCGTACGGTCTCTCCAAAACTTTAGGTACAACATATTGTACAACTCAGTCTCAACATATTGTGGTTTTAATTGCTTCGTTACTGAGAGCTTTCCCAAAGGCACCTGGTTTGAGTTTGAATGTTGTTTTATTGTCCTACTGTTATTATAATTTCTTTCAGCGCCTTTCAATCGATTTTCTAGGTTTTCAATGCCAACACAATTAAAAAAAAGCGAGAAGCGAGTGTTGCTCCACCTCGCTATCCTATGATATGACAAGGAGCGAGTAAAAACCAATATTGAAGTCTGCAAAACATTCACATTGGGTCCTTTGGCGACATCAATGTTTTGTTAAGATTCCTGTCGTTTTCTGGTGTTTCTTCCGAATGGCTCCAGGTTTGGATTGTTTGGATTTTAGGCCTGCATATTGGACAGTTTCGTTTGGAAATGTAGCGTTCAGGCCAGAAGCAGCAATAATTCAACGAGAAATCTTCTATAATGAACTTTTGTTTAATGTTCAGAATTTGAGTGTGTCGTGTATACCGATATTTGTTTCGATGATATGGAGCATATCTTACTTACAAGTATTTAAGATGTCCTATCAGATGTCTTCATCCTAAGTTAGCATTTCTAATGCCCGGTAGCGGTTCGATTATAGTTGGAAAATGTGTGCAAATCTTGCACATTGATACATAACTGCTGACCGTCGTAATGAAGTGAATATAAAAAATATTTTACTTTGGCATTGTCATGGCGATCTAGTTCTACATTTGTCCGAAAGTGCGAAGATATGTAGCCTCTTAGCGGGATATGCATACGCTGGGCCTGAAATTCCAAAATGAATTGTTCAGGAAATTGGAAATATGTTTGGTATTATCTTCGCTGTGCAATTATTTGAGGCGTCTACCATCAGCCACCGTCCACAGATATGGAGATGCTATGTTTAATGTGCCGATTATATCAAAAGGTATTTTGCAGAGAGTATCTGTATAGATGATCTCCCTATGGAGACACCCGCAGAGCGACTTTCCCTGATCGCGTACAAACTCGTGACTGGGTCAATGGGTAATCGTGGGCTAATAGACAATGCTCGCCTTTAAATGCGCTTTGTTAAACGTTGTCATTGGGTTGGAACGAGCGCGTTCTTCATTGCTTTCAGACGAATAACATCTCTCGCAAAAAAACTCACTGTAGGGCACTGTTTCACTTTCCATAACGCAGCATAATGCTAAGGTGTTTCCTATTGATAAATAGTTCGTGCAGTACAAAAATCGCACCTGAGATTTGCGTTACGAATTTGATAAATCGAAAACGATACAACTCAATGAAGATGGGTCGTAGAAATAGTGAAAGTTTTCCGCATTGCCAGAGTGCATTTTTCTAAGAAGATATCGGTATCGCTAATGATCGTAACTGAATTTCATAATCGATTCGCAGTCATTTGATGACATCAACTATATATAACATGTGAAAATGGATCTTTTAATAAGGAAGAAGAAAAGGTTCTATGATTTGTTTTGATATGTGAAAAGTTATGGTGTTTCTCTTTCAAAGAATATGTATTATGCGAGAAAAGAGCAGTCTGTGGTATTTAATGTTCTTAATTCAAACCTAAGTTTACTTTTTATAATTATCTGTCTGCGATAACTGATTTACATCAGAATGCATTTTTTTACATGTGGCAAATTACTACAGACCATTACGTTCGTTTACTCACATGAAGCTTTTCTTCTTGTACGTATTTTGAGTATTTTGTTGGCATGGTTATGGGACGAGTTTGGCAACTTTAAAATTTATTGAATCCAATAAGGCATTTGTATCACGAAATAAAGGTCTTTTGGTTTTTTAAAAATATGTTTTTTGTAGTGTGGTTTTTACTTCAAAACGTGCCCTTTCACATTCGCAAGAGTAATTAAGCAGCAGGCAACACGATTTTCGGACAGTAATCGATACAGTATGTATGTAAATACTGAGAAGGTTAGGATAGGATTTTTATTGATATTTGATCTGCCGGTTCCTTAAAGGGACACCTTCATCTCATTTTGATTGTTATTTTAGTTTATGTGTGTGCGTTTTTAGGTTTACAGAGACCGGTATTGTGCGATTATTGCAAGCATAAAAACGTTCACAAGAACCCAGAGTACACAAGCACAGGAGGTTATTTTGAGGAATCTGTTTTATCACCAACCAGCGGAAAGACAGTTTGTGGAATAAATTGGTTGTTGGTTAAGCAAATGATGTTGGCGGTTTCATCAGTTGATCCCGGTGCAAAACTTGATTGAGAGTCATGACGAGAGTTCGGTGGATAAGCGTTCGATTTCATTGCACCACTTTCGTGTTTATTTGGTGATTTTTATTGTAATTTCATAAGCTCAATTTTCAGTGCTGTCATGAGTAAGAAAACCTTTCTGTCAGGGAGAGATGCAGTTTCTTTTATTGCGGGTTGGCTGTTTTGGGTTTTGTTACATTTTCGGTGCCATACTCGTTCGTTTTCGTCGGGTGTTACGTCATCCTATCAGGCGATTCGTGCTCTGAATTCGCTCGATGCATGCTATCATCACTTTGGCTTCGAGAAGACCTCTACAAGACATACCGGGAAAGCGGTAGAGTGAGAGTAAAAGCGCTCCGAAAGGTGACGAATGGTTAATTGTGATAGTGTTGAGTCAATTATAGCAGATCCCTAATTCTGTTTCTGTAATCGAACCCGGCCTAAAATGAAAGCGAAACTCCAGTTCAATGATGAAAAATGAAAATTTTCAATTTTCTTTATAAATTTCTAAACCTATTTTAAACAGATAAGCAATTCCCTTAAATTATCGCTTAAAAACATAAATCATGCATGACTACTTTCGAAACACATTCTCATAGAAGGACTACAAAAGGAATCTGAATTACGCCTAGCACGTCATGTCCTAATCAAATAAAAAATTTATTTGTATGTTGCACGCTACCATACTGCGTTACCGGAAGTGTTTAAGACACTTTTAGCGGTTAAGGGCATATTTGTACCCTTGTATGAATCAACCCCTCCCTTGCGCTTAGAGCGTACACGGCCACGCAATTTCATTAGCTGCTCAATTAACAAAAAGAGATCCAAAGCAACCCTTCTATCCCATCTCAACCATTTCGTTCAGAGGGTTGCGAGAAGGTCATCGAGATGCAAAGCGTGCGAAAGAAAAAAATGCAAGAGCTACACAAGTCGAGGAACCCTCCCGAAACGCACCCCACACGTACTTTATATGTCATAAATTATTTATATCTCTCAACTAAATCCTGATCGTCGGCTCATGGGAATATTTTGATAGGTTTGTTTGAAATCGTTTGTTTACATTGGGATTTCAAAGCGGGATTTCCAGACGAAAAAGGCAAGCGTTTGGCAAACTTCTATGTTGATACCGAAAAACGTTAAACGGGTATTTTTTGGGGTGTTGTGAATGTAGCAAAGCCATAAATAAAATTTGTTGTTTCTTTTATGAAAGTTTAACCGACCGCAGCACGTGACCGCAACGAGCAGAAGAAGCCGAATTAGAGAGATACTTATTTAAACGCTTGGTTATGGACAGTTAGCATGGGAAACTTTTTTGGCATTGTGCTCAAGGGTGCATGAAATACTGCTGGCTTATGTTGCAATTTGTTTATAAATCAACAACACTCGGAATAAAAAATGTCCATTCAAGCCAGAACTTGCCGAAACCCTAAGTTTGAAGAGAATATATTTTCGTTGTTGGAGATTGCGTTCATTTATAGATTTGTCCATTGACTTAACTATTGACTATTGAACTCTCTAACCAATCCACAACTATATATCATTTTTAGGTGCTACTTGATCCCTCGGTTTGCATCACATCACATCGTTATCGTTATCGTTATTCTATTTATTCGAGCGTGGAAAGTTCTCATTATCGATGGTAATATATAAATTTTGTGAGAAAAGTAATAGTGGTTTATGCTTGGGGGTTTGGTTCATGGTTTGGTTAAGTTAGAAAACGAAACTAATTCAAGACCCTTCTGATACGCAAACACGTCGTTTTGAATAATATTTTAGAGATGAAATAATGTACTTAGTGTTTCACTTACGAATTAAGGAACTAATATTTAACTGCATTCTAACGATGAACTATCGTTCATTTCGGTGAAAAGCATGAATATGAACAAACAACATGAATTGTTTTCAGGGAGGTCGAATGTGCGACGGTTGAACCAACGAACCGTAAAGATGATTCCATCCTGTGTCCATGTAACGATTTTTACCATGGCTCGAAGTGATGAAAACCAATTTCTAATAAGTAAACATACGACACGGCATCCTTGGGAGTATGGTGCGTCACTGAGGTTTATGTTGGTAACCAAATCAAATCAATCTAACGCTTCAACCAATTGATGGGGAACTTGAGAAGGCAAACCCAACGCCAACCGTTTTTCGTTGTTGACTCTCCGATTTCCAACACCATGAGGTTGCTTCTATACTATTCGAAGCCGTAGCCGAAGCAATTGGATGTAAACTTTGAACTATTTGTTGACCTAGTTTTGTTTTGTGCCCACTACGAAATCGTATTGTTGTCAGCATTGTGTCTCCATGGAACCGGAATGAACTTGTGACCACACTCACGACCAATACCACATCGCGACTAGGTGGTGACAGTGCTGAATCTACCAACCCAATCCCTGTCTCATAGTGAATCTAAACGACAGCCTTCACTTTCAATAGAGAACGGACCCGAAACACTCGAGAGAAGCATAAACCGTCGTCGTCGATTTTCAACAGACGGTTTCGCCACCCACATGCCAAACCTTGGTAATCGTATTCTCGCTCCGACCATAAATCAGTGCACCGAAAAAGCGAAACGTTTTCCAACCTATCAACCAATACGGGTGGGTTCTGAGCACAATTTTAAAATGCATCACGTTGTGGAATGGTTTGTTCTTTTTTGGGGAAAGCCGAGAAGGCAATCGGAATCTACTGGATGGAAGCTGTCAAATATCAGATTAAGATACACGAATAGGTTTAATTTGTGTAGATGGTTTGGAAGTTTTAGTTTTTCTTTGTTTTCCGAAACTCAACGATTGCAATTATATTTATGTAGAAGCATAAAAAATGTATGGGAGGCCCCCTTCCCCAGAAGTGTGGGAGGGCTAATTTTTTTTATTCACAATCAGATATCACAAAACTACGGTGTGCAAAATTTCAAGCGGGTTGGTTTAGTAGTTTTGGAGAAAAAACGATACAGACACACAAATATCCATTTATATATACAGGGTGTTTCATTAACGATGCATGATTTCATTTGGTTATAAAAAAACGGTTGAACATTTATCAATGGTTGAACATTTGTTTGAAAGGTCATGACATTTATGTATAAAATATAATTCTGGTTGCAGAAAATTGGGAAATACGAAACATTTATTTCCAAAGTGGTAGGTCGCAAAATTAGTCAAAAGCGCACTTCATTGAAGATCATTTCCACCTCTGTGGCTATGTTAATAAGCAGTATTGTGGGTCGGAAAACCCACCCATCGTGCAAAAGAAGCCAGTGCACTCACAACGAGTGACTGTTTGATGCGGATTTTGGCTGTTTGGTTTTTCGGCAAAATTGAAGCTGAGAACTTGGACGGCGTTTGGTTTGAACAGAACGGTGCTACGTGCCATACAGTCACAGCCACAATCAACATTTATGTTATTCCAACATACCAACAGCTATTGATAACCTTAAGACCCAAATTCAAGTTGCTATTGACGAAATAGGACCAGATACAATCGAAAATGTACTCAAAAATAGGTCGACGGAATGAGCTACTGCCAAGCCAAGCGTGGTAAACATTGTCCCAAAATTGTTTTTCACAAAAAAATGGAATGAATGAACCTTTCAAATAAATATTCAACCATTAAAAAATATTCAGCCGTTTTTTAATAACCAAATGAAGTCATGCATCGTTAATGAAACACCCTGAAGACGAAGAAGATAGATAGAAGAAGATAGATATTCCCTTCACAAAAGTTAACGAGTTTCAGTGAGAAACAATCTGCAATTTACACATGAAACTGGGTGCTGAAAATTGGTACATCTTTCCAATATTGGCAGTTTTGGTAGTATCGTCGGCAAAATCAGCCTGTTAATACCGTCGACAACCGCCCTGGGGCCGTTACGTATTACCATCATCACGTAAAAAATAATCATAACACTGAACGCTTTTGGAGTGTTCTGCACGTTAATGTTTTGATGCCAATTTTGAAGGTTCGAAGGTTCAGGAGTTTCAGCGTTCCAAAATTGGCCGAATCTATTGGCTCCTTCAACCCAAGTTAGCCAAAGTCCAAACACTCCGACCAAGTAATGATCGGTTTTCACTTTCGTCTGCACAAGTTTTTGAATGTGTTGAAAAAACATGTACTGGTTCAAACTTGCGCAATTTGAGCAAGAGCTTCCATCTCATCAAAGGCCGCAACATGGTGCAATAATTATGAACGAAGGTCAAGGTAGTCGAGACCACAGATTTCCGAATGATTGACAGCAAATCGATCTAGTTGGCGTTTTGGATCGGCCATCTTCGATGACCAGTCCAAAGATCATGACCAAATGTAGGGAGCAAAGGCCTCCTGGCAAAGGCCTGGTGTCCATTGTCAGCAAATACAGTTATACGTTCCCGAAGATTGCCTGACCCTGACTTACTGGGATTGTTGCCATGTTCGTAATCCGCACCGCATCGATGGCTGGTCAATGAATCGATGACTCACAATTTTGGGAACTTTGGTCAACATTAACTATTTGGATGAACAACAAAGTTTTCTATAATCTGCTCTGTAGTCTGTATTTTTTAAGAACATTGTTCTTAAAACTAAAATGAAAAATCTGGAAGCTGATTCATGTTCAATTGATCATGGCTACACCTAGACGACCATGGACGAAAAAGTGGGCTCACCTTATACAAACTTGTGATCGATTTCTGTTGCAGATTCATCATCAGGAGCAGCAGGATTCAACGCAGCTGCTGTCGGGCAGTTTATCATCGGCTCACAGGTGCATTGAGAGGCTGATCGACCAGTGCCTGGGGCCACTGTATCCGGAGTACGTGGACCACACGCGCCCTATACTGATCAGACAGGCTCGCGATCTACTTGTCTGCATATATCATGGTGACCTGGAACGCTTCGAGACTCAATTTCTGCGTCCGGCAACAGACATCGTCCGGAAGCTACGATGCGTCTATCAGCAGGGGAAGGTGAGTCCGGTTGTTGAGCCTGGTGGTCTACTCCATCAGTTCCTGAGACTTTTATCTCAGTGATGTTGATGTGGGTTATGCAATTTGCATAATTACGATCGCTTTGATCGTGGCTTCGGAACGTACCACGTTCGTGATGAGATTGAGTTAAATAGGTCCTCCTCTGGTTGAGTGGACACTCAGTAAACTAGTTTACTGTGACATCGCCTGGCGGCATATTGATAAGCATACACATAATAAAAACTGATGATAAACTTCTTAAAATTTCCTTCAACGTTCGGTTTTATGAGTTGTAGCAATCTTTTAGACCATATCATAAAAAAGTACGAGCAGGAAATGGACCACTGTTCAGTAAGTTGGAAGATTTGAGCTGAGTACAGCAAAATAATGTATGAATGAAGAAGAGTACTTCGTGTAAATTGTGATCGAACTCAAAATGATAACCCAACTTTCGAACGGCAAAAAACGGCGTTCACACTATCGAGTTAGGCCATAAAAGAGCCTTTGCCTAAATGCAACATTTAGCATGTTAGGCACAATTATGTGGTTTTGCTGTACATGCTGCTTAATCACTTAAAGATGCTTAATCACTTTTAGTCTTTGATGGTTTTTCTTAAGGGCAATAAAGATGAAAAGCGAGGTAACCCCGCCTTTGAAACAAATTTCGTCATCATTGACTCAGAAGATATAACATGCTTTGCAATCCGCTTTCGTCGTGGATTTAGAATGTTTTGCTACGGTTGCCAGAATGAGCGCAGCGAAAGCAAAAATAATATTTCCAAAACGATACACAGTCTGGTTTAGATTTGAGAACGTTATAGAAAGATAAATGAACCTATTTTGTGGGGATTTGTGTTTTGTTCAAACTATGCGTTGTATGTGTTTGCCAAAGCCGCACATGCTTAAAAGATAAGTGCGACGAATCACTAGCATACGATGGCAATGTACCAACTCGTCAAAATGGTCTGCCATCCCGAGTTGGTAGGCAAATATAGGCACGGTATGATGAAAAGGTACAGAGTCATCATTCTTCGTCATAAAATAACATGTGCTCTATTTTGTGTTGGTTTTTAGTCTAACTTTTATGCAAATAATGGCAGCTGCCCGTTTCGACAATGTGTTCTATGTTGGGGGTTGATAATTTACTTCGAAATGTTTTCTTTTTCGAGCAGTTCTGTTTGAAAATATCTTTTGTGGCGAGTGCAATGTTCTCAATCTTTTTTCGATTTTTTAAATAAAATTCTTTCATTGTTCGTAGGAAGGACTGTTTCTGGGACAAGCCTTGAAAATATCTGTAATCGTTTTAATTTCGTTGTTTTTCTGTTTAACGATTTTTGAATGATTCTTGGATTGTGCAAATTCGAGTAAAAGAGATGATACAAATATTGTGCCTCTCCGTGGCCATAACAATAGTGCCATCATTTATGCCGAGTAATGCCGGCTGCATGTTCCGATCATTCCACGCAGTATCTTGCCGGCTGTTCGAGGATGGAAGATTCGAATGCTCAACATTTTTCGTTGCGCAGGCTCCAATGCAAAGCATGCTAAAAAAATAATCAATTGAATGTTAAACGGTGCACAGTTTTTAGCAAAGCGATTTAACATTTCAGGAAGGAGTTATCAGAACTTTGAACATTATGACCACTTGTAAGAAAGCAAAACTAACACATATCAACACACAACTTACAACATACGGCAGAACAATTGATTGAAATCTTTTGCTTTGGCCACAGCAGGCCGCTTTGGCAATCAAGAGCATTGACTAGTTCAGAGGTCTCAAACACGCGGCCCGCGAACCTGTTCTGTGCGTCCCGCGATCACGTCCGCGGAGTATAGAATTACGTTATACCAGTCAGAATATTCAGCATCAGCAATCATAAGAAAATGTTCTTGTCGGTTCAGCTGCCGACACAGAAGTGACCGATGCGATTTCTTTCAAATCCAAACTAAATCAAACTGCGTAAAATTAAATGAAAAAACATTTTCTTTATGTGGCGAGGCCCGCTGACTAGCTGTTGTTTTCCACTGCGGCCCGCTGACTAGCTGTTGTTTTCCCCTGCGGCCCAAATGCTAATATGAGTTTGAGACCTCTGGACTAGTCACACATTAATTATAATAACTTTTGAACAATTGCGTCTTCGTCTTCATTACTCCAATTATCCAAAGTGTCCCCTAAAGCGTGGCAGTAAAAATTATTCAAGGATTAAAACACATATTGTTATATTGTTTGCCTTTCGTTTTTCTGAAAAATAGTACATGAACATATGGTGTAATCATGTCATTTCAAATTGGTAGAGCTGTTTGTTTAAAGCTACAATTGTCAAACCCTTTAACTTAATAAGATAAATTTAAATCGCGTCACACGAAGTCATGTAGGAAGCGAATGCAGATTTTCAAGGCCAGCTTTTTGAAAGACGGTAACTTTTGCTGATGTTAATGAAAACCGTTGTTAATGGATTCATAAAAAATTTGAAGAGAAACTTACAGTCTAATTGTACAATTATTGCAGTATCTTTTTGATCCGTTTCTCAACCGTCGCCAAAGCTCTTTCTTTTTATGCCAAGTGAAGTCAATAATAATTCTCATAAAAGTACAAGAAGGTGAGTCGCGATGAATATCATCTTTGAACACAGGCTAAGGTTCGCCAAAGTATTCTCTACGCTGCAGCTTTCGTGCTACTCAATAAGTCATTCAACTAGCTTTCATAAGACGTCTCCGGTAAGTCAAAGAGGCAAAAGCAACATAACTCTTCACTATCGACGGTGGGCATTTTTTCACACATGTTCGCGAGCCTGTGCGATAAGCGTTTCGCGAAGAAACGTGTTTTGAAGATTCAGTAAATTAATCATAATTATTACTTCCGTAAGTAGGAAATATCCAGTGTTGTTATGATGTATTCATTAAATTTTCATGTTTCCCTATCTCTAAACGGCTTTTCTATGATTTTCGTTTGTCCATTTGAGAAGTTGCAAAGCCAGGATAGGAATGAGTAAATTTTCAGTTTAAACAGATGTTGAGGAAACTATTTGTTGACTAGCAATTAAAGCAATGTCGTAAAGCCTAATGTATTCGGAGCCAAATCTGGAGAGAGAATCAACTGACTGTTAAACTTCTTACAGTCGGAACAAGATGGTTGAAAGTTTTGCAATGATTAGATTAGTTGAACTGTGGTTTGCTATTACTACTGGCATTGGTAGTGATACTGATGCAAGACTCGTTAATACTACAAAAAGCTATTTAATAGGACTACTGGGGAAAAAGGCAGAAAAAAGCATAAGTTACATCTTTCAAGGGAGAATTGATCAAAATATTAGACATCAGACATAATTTGTGTCAGATATTATTTCAATAAGTAGAACATAGACATGCCTGTTTGATTCACGCAGAATCTTTAGACTAGATGGTGGCACGGAAGGAAATACGTGTGTCAGCCATGCTTGTGTGTGGTCGATTAGGTGTAATTGTAATCAATGGTCACTTTCACCTATCGAAGCTTATTGGTTGGTGAGATCGACAACGATGAGAAGAAATCTGACCATGAGGTTCGCTCAACGAAATGTTGCTCGATTGGTCGCTGATTGGGTTTTTATTGATCGATAAATCTTTTCACAATATGACCACCAGTTGAATTCTGACCGCGTACCAACTGCTGAAGAAAATTTCCTCCCAAAACCGATAATTTATTTATGTTTGGTGCTTTGCCTTGAATGGAATCTGCAAGACAGGAAAGAGTCCGAGTGACGACAGCAAGTAACAGTAAAATCGTGTGGCTTGGTTTGGATTTTGTTGAAAACTGGAACGTCTCCGTGCTATATTTATTGTCTATCCCATGTTTGTAGGTCAAATCGAATTTATGGCTCTTGGTTTTCAAGGCACCAACCAAACAGAAATTCCGTCAAACGATACTTCGTTTCGAGGGAGCAATGGGACTTTTTATAGTGCAAGTTCCCACCCTTAATGCGTAGAAAGGGATTCCGATCGAGACCGTTTTCTCATTAATAGGCTCGTGGTGCCCTCATGTCAGCAACAAAATTACAGATCTTCGATGCTAAATTATGTCAACAATAAGTTAACAACATTTTCCGACCACCTTGGCGATGATCGTAATACAAAACAGTGGACCACCTTTGTTCGTCTTTTGTATTTTTTCTGCACTTAATTTTTGGTTCTCAGTTATATGAGTGTTGGTTGCGATTCTAGAATTGGCGAATAGAGCTAAAATCCTTGAAACTAATATAGGTCGAAGTAATCGAGTAAAAGAAAACATAGTTCAATTTGACGTTCAAATTGGGAATTCCAACCAGCTCTTGATATGATCATAAGTCGTGAGAAACGGCAAACCTTGGCCAACCGGTCCGTGTAGGGCAGTGTCGCAGGCGTCTAATTGCAATAAAAATGGTAGGCGAAATTGTTTTTGTTTTTCATTCACGCCATGATTCGATGGTCAGTGTTTCTTCAAAATGCAATTCTACCATGTATTGTGATCTATCAGTGTAGTTTTAGATGTACCTTGTATTTTGAATCTGCTCTCATAATGTTCTAAATTTTAATTAGCGACACAAACCGGCATAAATCGGCATGAATCAACCTTTCGTGGAACAGTTCAGTCATCCTTTTCCTGATGATCTATTTTACAACGGACCGTTCAAGTTCGGTGCATGAACCAGCGCAACTGTACAGTAGTGGTATGACGATTGAAGAGGAGCCATGAACTTCGATCCTGAATCTTTTCAGATGTATCCCAGTTTCTCTACAAACAAGATGGGCAGCTAATGTATTAATGTGTAAAAAAGTTCACATATTGAGTAGATCACTTGACACTTGCCCGCAACAATGGCGCAGCTTCTCGAAGACGGCTTAGTTAACTGCCACTGCCATGTTTTCTTACTTTTTTTTGCATCTCAAAAGAATGTTGCTTTGAGAGAAAGTTACATACAGCTTAAAGATGTATCATTTCTTCTTCATTACAAGATTTAATTGGAAATGAAAATGCTCTTGAAATGTCTACTTTCTGCTCGCATGAAAATCTGCCCGTGCCGTTTTGGCTCATTTTATGTTATTGTAAAATATACCCTTTCAAAGAGTTGGTCGATTCTTGAATCAGACCCACTATGCGGAAAATCAACATTCCATTTGAAAGGATTAATGTTTGTTATTGCCGCAAAAAACGACATTCTTCTTCGTGAAACAACTTTTTATCTGGTAAGCGACTGATAGTGAGGCAAGATGAGAGACGAAGAGGAGATAAATGCCTTCCCACTCGTATCGAAGATAATCAATTTGGATGCGTTTTGCATGCTTTTTTCTTTGGTACAAGGTGTGCTCTAAGGTCGTCAGCATTATCGTTGCGTCTCTAACGGTGCACATCGCAGGTGCAGCATGCAGCAAGTATAGCCGCTTATACAACAAGATATTATTTATTGTTAGACATTAGTCACTACTGCCCCTTTAAAGGGGAGCTCCGCCTTGGTCATTCGACAATAAATTGAGCAAAACATCGAGGTAGCGATCCGCTCGATAGTCAATGACTTTTATGCAAACACTCTTTTGTACCAATTAAATTGACGTTAACTATATCTGCAGGGAGCACAGTGTGTGATGGTAAGAAAAATGTTATTAACAAAGATTATGAATAGTTTTTTACCTTATCAAAACTATCGAATTCATGTGATCACAAGTGTAAAAAGTCTTACGCTTGGTTTAAAAATAAATCAACCAAAATGATGCTTTTTTTTCTCAAACTTAATTGCAATTGCTCGTAGTGCGACAATTGACTTTAATATTTTTTTAATATTTTTTAAGTAGCATGCATTTGTATTGCATAACCTAGGGATATCAAACATGATTAATCACTTGCTAACAACGTCAACGAAAATACATTGTTCATCTTTTCCTTCTTTCTTTGTATTGCTGGATCATGTCTAGTAAAGATGTTGTGAAAACTCTCGATTTCATTTTCATCATACTCCTAACTCTAACCCACCACAAAAGATATACTGTCTTTGTCCGGACGAGCAAACAGACCGTCTATGTATTCTTTGTCAGCCTCATTTTCACCGGTCGCTTGCAGCATGGACTAGCCTTTTAGGTGAAGTATGTCTTAGCAAACTCCCTAAAACTAACTAATTGCTTTCGAAAGTAAACTACTCGACTTATGGTGAAACGACGATTTAAGGAATAACTGAAAAACTCTTAAAATTTATCTCCAGAGTAAAGAGCCAGGTGGACGAGGAGGAACGTAAACGTGCAAACAAATAATTTGTGGATCTACGAAAGAGGATGAAAACCTAAATGACCAGCGGGAAGTGACAATGGTCATGTTTACACTTTTATGATGATTTCTCACCTCTCGGGGATCAGGTTTTAGGTGTTTTCTTTTGTCGAGAGCACTTTCTTCCGAAGACTTGGGACCGTCGATGCATGCATCACCGGAGGATGTCACGATATAGTTTCACGGTCCGAGTTAGGCGTCAATTTATCTAACGAAAAACTTCCGTCTCGTGACCGATTAGTGCTCGTGGCCCAGACCCAAGTGTCGCAGAACGATTTGGTTGTTGGTTTTTCGGGCAATGTAGACGTCATGACTACCTTATAACGTAGTCTTTGCTGTTGATAATTTCGTATAAAGAAAAGGAAAAGTTTGTCTGAAAGACTTTATTGGTATGTATTTGCTCGTGAGCAGACTAGAGAAAACTGAATGCTACTTTACACATTCCATCGAATTCTGCATACCCACATCAGACAACAACGCCTTCAGCATTGTCGGTAGTGATGCATGGAAGTGCACCTGTGTCTCAATATAACACAAACGCTAATATCCATTCGAAAAATAAAAATATTTTTCGAAAATAAACACAATCACGGTATCAATTCGCGATTGTTAACTTTGTATAGCAATCAGTTTAAGTTGATTGTGTAACTCCAACAAGTACCCAAAATCATTTACATTTGTGATTTACAAGTCTCAGATTGTAACGATTGTATTCTGTCGATAGTTATGTTTGTAATTATTTCCAGTTGCAGAATAATATATTAGAATCCGTGATAGTAGTTATGAGAAAACACCATCGTATGAAAGAGAATATTTGTTCATCGTATCTCACTGCGCACTGCGTCTTCAATACGTGAATGCGGGTACGTAGATTTCGGCAAACTGTTGTAAGATGAAAATGATTTATATCATGCCATTTGCTTGTGCAACTCATTAAAGTCTGGCATCAAGGGTCGCAGTCTAAAAGGTTAACCCTACGCTGCTGGGTTGAGCAACCAACCAATAGTTAACACCTGGGCAAACGCGACTATCGAGCCATCCTGAAAAAAAATTCAAGTACAGTAGTGGAAAAAAGGAATTATGACTTTGTCTTTTTTCTGTTTTCGGGAATGACCAATGCAACACAACACCGTTGGTCTGTGTTGTGTAATATTTTCTGTCTGTTGCTCACCGGACATCGTCTGGGCAACGACCTCAGAGGCTATGGTTTTTGGTTTGTCACAAAGTGCAAAGATGGCACACTTAATACATCATCGCAGCATCTAAAATGAAAGATTTGAAGATATCACTTGCTTTGGTGAGCTTTAGTGATGAGAACTGAGTATGAAATACATGCAGTCCCTCGCACCGACATAGGAGAAACATGATTTACCTAACGGAATAACCACTGAAACCGATGGTTTCATGTCACGTGAACACTCCATATTAACATAACAAAACGGCTCTATGTGACACATTGATCTGATGCTAGACGATTTCGTTTTTTCCCCTTAAAGGGCCAGAAGGTAGACGCTTGAATTTATGGCACCTATACCGCTGGTTCTAACAATTGTTTCGATAAGACCGGACAGTCCCTTTATTCTGAGCAGGAATTCAGCTAAAGGAAAATGTCTATTTCAATCAATTATCGTTATCATGAAAAGAGATGCCATTATTCTATAGCTTTTTGACCAGATGTTCTTAAATTTTCCTCGTGAGTTGATGTATTTGAAAACAGAGTTCTTCAATATTTATGTTTAAAAAGAATTTAGATAATGTCTTAAGGAAAGCTGTATTTGCATTTTCATACACCCAACTATTTATACAGTGTTGTTTACAGGTTAAATGAGCACCATAAAGAACAAATAAAAAAGACAAGTATCTTTATAATACAAGAAATAATGTATGAATCTCTCAATACGCAACTTCGTTGGTACGTTTCGCAAACCAACTCATTACTTGTTGTGCAAAAACACCCATCAATATTTCAATGCGGTTTATTTTTTGCTTCCGACCACCGACCGTAGACCGTTTGTAATATGATCCATAGCTACCGCCAACATCAAGCAAGAAGAGTTAGAGTCGTGCGAAGTATTTAATAAGCCAAGTCCGTGTGTTACTTGCGGTCTTCAAAATAGCAAATGTATTTTTTTACCACACAACGGACAAGAGAAACCGCAGCAGCAATAGCCGTATGGTGCGGCATTTTTGTTGGGGGTGAATAGTATCTTAAGGGACCTGGCTGCTGCCACCCTGCAGGCGCCCTAGCGCGTGGGATGAAGAAATCACTTCACGAATGTCGTAAATTGTCGTGTTTTCGAACATGTCACATCGCCGTTGACGTGTGTATGATGCCGTAGAATGTTTGTTGGCGGGTTGAAAGCAAAAATATAGACTAGAAATCTGCAACACATCCACTTCCATCGTGACTATCGACCAAAGTGTTCTATTGGTGGAGAATATTCTGTCCACTTCACTGCCTTGTCGAATGTGTTGGCCCTTCGTGGCTTGAGAGTACCAGAGATTTATTCGATTGATTAATTAACAAAGAGGGTGCGCCCAGCTAAGGCTCCAGATCCGGCTTCCTTTCTGTGTGTGGCCCTGAAATAACATCAGGCAACAGCGCAGACCTTTGAGAAGGGAGCTGTTACAACAGCAAATAGTATACGGTTTCACACGATTTAACATTTGTTTGGAATAAATAATTTTCGACATAAACACCATTTGAATTTTAAAAGTATGGGAACAGATATCGGAGTGTCGTTGGGCTAATCATTTCGTGCCGAACAGAGATTAAGATAGCCTTTCTTTTGATTCCGAAAACTACTTTTCCTAAAATCTGTCTTCCAAGAAGAGAACCAATTGATAACTATTGCTAGTCATATATCGCAGTTAACAGTTTTTGGCTCGTCTTGGATAAAAGGAAGTTTTTTTTATCATGAAACTATGGGATCGTAAAACCGTTGACCCATTTTTCGATCTACCTACGAAAAGAAACATTTTTTAGACCGAATGGAAAGTTTCAGGTGAAAACTTCTCAAATAGGTAGATTGGCTCACAGCAGTAAGAACTTTTGAGAAGTGAGTGAGTGCGAGCGCGTTGATTGTATGCCGATCGCGATCGATTTTGTACTAGTTTTAATGAGCGGTTCTCCTCCACTAGCCATAGCTTACTTGAAGAAGGGTGACTAATCATTGCCAGCCGATCATGTTTGGCTGGGTTCAACATATTGACTTCCCTTTTTGGCCGGCTTCCAGACAACCGTTTGCTACATCTGACGATGATGACGTGTTTGATTTATTTCTGCAAAACTGAACAGCGGTCTAGAAGCCAAAGGTACCATATACATGGTATGGGGTATGGCTTGTTCCTTGATTTAGGGGTACGAACCGCGGGACCGATAAAATAATCGCCTATGGCTCTATTATGGCCATCTACGGGCAAGTGATGGAGTTTCTCGACGTACGCGTCGGTTGTACAAACTTTCGATCGGGATATTGGGTATTTTTCGCGTTCCGAACGTTTTTCGTAGGTATAGAATGACTATTATAGATTTCCCTTTTTATGTAGAAGCAAAGTCTATGTTATTGAATTTTACTATTTACGTTTTATTATTTCTATTATGCTTTTCCCTGTCTTACGTTTTTGCTGTTACATTAAGTTAGGGTTTTACTTCGTGATAAAATAATGTTAAAAACGCTGTGAGCATTTCTCCACAAAAGAATCAAAATCGCGATGCTCGCAGTAATGAGTGACCACAAATATATCTCTGCTTTGCCTAAATAGATGAAAAACTTGATCTTTGAGCGTGAGTTGATTATATTCGATGCAAGTTTCAGACTCTGGCAATGAAGTGCGGAAATAGCGAGAATGAAGGTAGCTGATATTCGATGCTGCGCACTGTTTTTATCGAATGATCGTTATAAAATTAGATTCGTTTTATCACGACATCCTGAAGAGAGATGAAAATAATTTCGAATTGTAGGACTACCAGTTACTAACGGTTGTGCCCTTTAAACATCAGCATCAGAAATATCAAACAAAATAATAAACAAAAGGGAAAAACCTTCTGATCTCCCTCCTGCCTTACAAGTGAAGGATTCAATAATAGAGAACTCATTTTTGACCTACCAAGCACGTCCACATAGTTTTTCTCCATCGATAGTGTTGTTGATGATGCAATCGATTGTGATCGACTTTTAACACCTCTTGCCAGTCTTTTCGAATCTCGTTTCAATCCTTTTCGTTATTGTTTTTTTCTTTTTATTCTATGTTCAGCTTGGCGACGACCTCTGACCTGCGCTGCTGCGCACGGTTGATTAATTTTCTGTTCCAACTGCCGGCGGAAGCAAATCAACTCTACCATGGGTAACAGCGCCCACCGCAGATCTTTATCTCACCAGAAAGTGTCTGCAAAAAGCCGGCGTGAAAAATTTCATATACCGCGCTATGGTCAGCACTAGCGCGCAAAAGAACGATCAGCACAAGTGAAGGAAAGCGCCAACACTACCCACCCCCTTTTTACTTGCAGCAACATGACAGCGACAACAGCACAAAGCGAACCCTTACTTAAGGCGCATAAAAAACATAACACTGCTTGCGATCGCGTGAACTTCACCGTGGTTTCGTACAGCGATCGATGTCACGCTTATGTAGCTGATCAGCGTTATAAAGGGGACGCAAGATTACCCAACGTACTCTTCAAGCATGTTATCGAAAATTCGCTGCAATCGAAAGTGATCGAAAGGAAAGCAATCTTGCTGGTTTGCATTTCTTCTGAGATGAACATGGGACGCATGTTCCTTTTGATTTTGTGATAGATCAGTTTCGAAAATGTGTTTTTCTTACGTACATTTGGACTTTTGCGTCCTGCACTACTAACTGCGCAATCAATGTAACAACAACAACATAGCCAGAATCGAGATGTGGCATATTGTCGGGTCTCTTGACCAAGTGCTGATACGATGCGGTTGCGTGACCAAGTGTGGGAAGTAAAACGGCTCTTCTACTTATAAAACAAAAGAAGATTGATCTCAGTGTTACAAAATGTGGTTGAGTATTGCCTGTGATTATGATAAGGATGATGATTTTGGCTGAGATCCTTCAACATTATGGTTCCCGGATGCTTCCGTTCGAAGGATTAGTTTATAAGAATTTATCTGCGAGTTTCAAATATCAAACTTGCAGCTCCCCTAAAATTTTATATCAACAGTGCGCCAATGAGATTCCCATCGTTAACGTATTTGTTCTCACTACTCACTGACTCAGATGAATAGTAGTCAACTCATCGTCTTAAATGTGCCTGACCATTGTATGGTTATTTTGCTCCAATTTCGTGTTAAAATAGTTTTTCACACTGTGCACTATTGTTAACTTGTTTCTGCTGGTGAAGCGGCGTCCATTTTTTTTAATTTTCAAACCGTGATAGTATCTACAGTGAGTTACGCTTATTAGTCACTAAAGCAACGCTTTTTCCGGGGAAAATTTAATTAGATTTATCCGCGACCATTTGAGGTACACAGTGAAGGTGGTCTCGCGATGCTGCTTAAACTTAATATCTTAAATAGTTTGTGGCTTAAATTATATTGACATACGAATCTAATATAAAAAAATGTGTAAGCATCGTCTTGATTTCGATGTTTATCTGCGACATTTAATCAACGTGCCTGGTTGTTTCATACTCTCCCTTTCGTAACTGAAAATCCTGCTGCGGGCTTAGCTCAACAGCCGGACGTTTCATTCACGGGGCACATTAAACATTATTACGCACTCACTGAAACGCAGTGCTGTAACTTGATATTTTTTCATATTTTGTAAGGGGTTAAAGATTGTTATTCAATACATGTCCATGCGGAGAATATAGGGAGGATTTTCTTGACGGAGAGATCAAGCAAAATATAGATGTTTGCTTGTTAGATGTGCGTCTTATTTGTGTGCAGTTGGTATAGAATTTTATGGTTTGAAGAAATGATTATTTGTCTAGTTTATAAACAGTTTATGCTTTTCATTTCTTCTTAGTACGCATTAAAATTGTGCTTCTAATGCTACAAATGTGACGAAAAGAGTATGAAAATTAGGGATTTATATAAAAATACCCTCCAGTTAAAACACGGATGTTCCTTAAAAACAAAATTTTCCAACATAGTTTGCACTTGCTATTTACAACAGCACGCCTCATTTAGGGGAATAATTTTTGGAAATTGTACCGATGGCGGGACCGTGCGCGCTTAGCCAATGTTTGTCTTACATCGAGCTCTAAAAGGCGCCCAAATTCAATTAGAAAGAATGATGTGGCTGTTTTGGGTGACTTTTACTTTCTACGGGCAACGGGCTAAGGTGAATCGAAATGTTCGCTGGCAGACTCTTGGGTTCCTCGAAAGGTCTGCCTCGGAATGGACCCTCTGTCCATTGGTGTCACTAACGCCTGTCCGAAGATGGAGCTATACCGGACTCTATACTGGGCTCCTTTTCTTTGACAATCCGTTTCAGTTCGCGGTGCTCATTCGGTACGGTTGAATCCCATAAACTTCACTTTCTTTTTAGGGGTCACTCGATGTCTTCGAATCATAAGGTCCCAATTGTTTTCTATGTAGAGGGTTGCTCGTCAAACTGCGCTTTGTCTTGTACTTGCGAATTGAACTAACGTTAATGAGGTCAGCATGGTTGGCTTTTGGAGTATGGCGCGGTTGATGCTGCTGTTATTTTTTCTGCGTTTGAAGTGATTTCGAAATGACCAAGACGTTGCACCCATACGCGCAATCGTCGGAAAAGGGTGACAGAAAGGGTAAACGGACATCGTCGGTCAAATATCCGGCAATCGTTTACCTAGTGGGTGATCAGCGGAAAAGGGGTTGGTTGGGGTGTGCTGTGAAACGAAATCTGGTGTATGTTCCACGCGCGGAACCTATCAAATTTACGTCGTCCAAAATCGGACTTCCACGCAATGCTCGCAGTCATTTCTCATTGGGCCGTGCGTTACTTTGAGCTTCACCAGTTTTTTTCTGTGTGTGCACGACGTGAACGATCAAATGTTGCGGTCAGTTGTAGCCCTCCCATCTGCACCTTCTACACCCTACACCCTCCGATCTGTACGCACGCGTGGATACGCTGATGCTGGCTTTCTGATTTCCTTTTGTGGCTGTTCGATTTAATGTTCGATTCGACAAGGATGCCATGCCATCTAACTGGTACGAGCATTACATTCGAATGCTTATGTTGTCATCTTATGACTGAGGGGTGTTATTTTACGTTGAGATATGATTTCTTAGATTGCATGCATGATTATTAACAAAAATAAACGTTTAATAAATGTTTCTAATTCGGTTAACAAAACGGTTCGTTAAAATAAATTCAGTAAAAGAGAAAACGGTCGAATGTCAAAATTAAATGATTTTTTAATGATAGCAACACACATTTACTAACTAATGCATTTAACTATCGTCTTCTTTCGCTTTGCTTTATGTTAACTTATTATTTCAAAGTTTTTAAGGCTTAGGTAATAATTAAGACGGGAGAACACATTTCTCTTGCCCTCAATGCTCACTGATTGCATAAGCTTGACCCCGCGCAGTAGTATCACAAACTGTGGTTGTAAACGTCATGATTTCCACCGGTACGTCGGACTACGAAACCCTTAAATAAGTATTTTGCATTTTATTTTTCCTCTCATCGTCAAGCTCCTCCGACTCGAACGTTGCAGGATAATGCTTTCTTCCTTCAAGCATCCCGTGCCTCGTTATGCAGCCACCACCATTGTCAGAAGTCTTTCGTTTCCAACTGGCGTTGCCAGTCGATTAAACAACGCGTCTTAATGTATAAGGGCGTTAAAAACATAAATTAATCTTAGATAATTTAATCATACGCATGATGGATTGCAATCTTCATGAATGTTTCCTTAAATCACTTTACATTGTCTGTTAGTGAGTAGAAGGTGCCGATACTCTAGGAATTGGTCCAGTCCCTTTTTGATACTTACTCAAACGTATGTAGGTATTTTGCAAATTTCAATCACACATACACACGGATCACCGATACACCTGCCCAACCAGTGGTTACTATGTGAACTAATATCACGCACCCAAACCATAGTTTGTTTTTAGTAAAGGGCGAACGAGCGCTTCAGTGTGAAAAAGGATCTTTAAGGACTCTTTTCCGGTGTTTCTCCTAACTCGGTTTAGCGGTTTCATCCATTACACCGTTCTGAGGCTACAACATAAAATACCTAAGACGGAACAGAGGGTTCTGAAAGAAGATTTACTTTCAGCCACGAACGTGGTTATGTAGCTTTACTCATTCAACAGATGTTGTAGTTTACAGTTTTTTTCATTCTTTTGCACAGGTTAAAACAATGGTCTTCGCTCTTCTACCGTAATAGAAACATCTACTGCAAATCAAACTCACTGTAATGGTAATTTTAATTTAGATTGAATCGTGAATTGAATTGAAATGACATAACACGATTGACGTCAGTGCACAAACTTTCCATTCACTTATATTTTAAGCATTCTGAGCTAAAATCATGCAGCTTTCCGGTGTATTGTAGGTTGTGGTTCGTGCTTTTGTTGAGAGCAACACCTAATTTGCGGTAGCCTCCAAGGAGATACTTTACAATTAAAATCCGTAGGGTTGATCGACAAGGTTAACGGTGTGACATTAGTAATGGTCGTAAATTGGATGATGGCTAATGATCGGATGGAAGGAAATCGACCCCGAACCGAGCACTGGAACATTGTGTGCATGGAACATTTTATTGCTTGGAATGTTTTTTTTATCTTTTTCGGGTTTTGGCCAAAAGTTGGTACGATTTAACTGGCAACTGGTGGTTGCATAACAGAATGGCGTCGATGTAATAGAGACAATTCATTGAATAATAGTGTATTTGTATGAATCGGCGGAGAAAAGAAGGCGGCGGGATGAAACCCGTGGCAAGTTGTTGAAAGTCCGTAATATTTAGCATTCAGGAAAGTAGTCAGTAGGGTTAATAGAAGTACCAGATGCACACAAAAGATCTTTTCTTATATCCGCGAGTCTCGCAAGATATTAACTTTCTGAGCTATTTATAATAGATTGAATTATTGAAAGATGTTCCTACTGCGAGATAATAAATATTAATAGGTCATAGAACTCAACCGGCCATAGTTTCGATTCCAGATACCGGCGTGACAGAAGAAACATAAGAAGAGGGCGAAAAAAGCACAGCGGTTGTAGTGCCAAAGAAGGAAGGAGGTCATAGAAATCTAACCCTTTCTATTATCTTCTCTGTAAGCCTATGCCTAAAATGTTTTGACAGGCGATGCGTTACCTATGCAAAAATTCAAATCGCTCTACCGATAGTGCGACGGATCCCCACGGACGGACAGCGATGAACATAAGTCTTTGCATTTCCGATATTATTTGATGGCGAGTGAATATTTCCCTGTCATTTATTCGGTGACGTCGCCGGTGAAGAACCTTTTTACTTTTGACGGTCCACCCCAGAGATTGACAAATGATCAGTAAGTTCGCTACATGCTGCTACTTCAACAACCAGTTCTAATTAGTCTGCCTATACAATCACCAGTACAATCTATAAGTCTGCCTATAAGTTGCACGAGATTAATTTTTTTCTTTGTTTTATCTTTAAGTCTCGCGTTGCGAGGAAGGGGTATGGTGTGTAACGTGTGTGACGTTCCTCATATTCTCCTTTAACTCAAATCATCAACACCTAATCTTACTATCGTTGGCTGTCTTTGAAGTGATGTGTATCCTTCTCAGAAGCGGATTTTGATGTGATGTGTATCGTTGGAACGTGTTCCAAGGGAAAACGTAACTTCTTTGCGGTCATGAAACGTGAACGTGACGCTTAGGTGAGAAGGATGTTTCCCAACTTTTGGGGTGTACATCAATTAATTGCTTTATTATAGCAGCATCATTGGTGCCCAGTGCGAACATTCTCATCGTCATCACTGCTGCAGCGATAACGCAAGTCAAGCTAGGCTTTGTCATGGTCAAAAGGTGAGAAATAGAAAAGCCAAACACAGCAGACTTAATCCTTTACAAGAACGATCATTGATTGGCGTGCGTGTTACACTGCTTTTGAAAAGTTGTTGATGTGCATCGTGCTCGGTGTCGAGCATTCTTCAGTTCGAAGCGAGATCAAAATAAGGAGATTGATCGACAGGTTGAACCGGTTTAGTGAGATGCTTTTCGTGTGTGCTCTGTTTAGGAGAAGACAAACAATGCTTTGTTAATTAACATTATTCTGTGGGCGAAAATAAACACTAAAGCGCAACAGACAATATGCTATGATTGATGAAGCACTGTCTTTGGTTCTCGGAGCTATTCGTTCAGTTCGGAACAGTTGATACAAACTCTCATTCGTACAGATGTACGAGTGGCTCTGATGTCCGCTAGGAAGTGTGGCGACTTTGGGATTCAAGTTTTATTGCCTTTGGAAAGATTTATTGATAATGGTCTTCAATTTGGTTCTGCAAGTTTCTTGTACTTGTGTTGTTTCTTAAATTGCTCCAGAAAACAGAATCTAACACAATCTTTGATTCATAGAGCATTTCTCTCAATAGTCTCAAGTTGTTGCAGATAGTCTGTAGATTTTTGTTTCTATAAACGCAATAACGGCATCATAACAAACACGAAGCAGATTACAACATCAACTTGGCGCCAGTTCATTGATGAAATCGGAGGCACTCACGCTCACGCTTTTAGGTGACGACGTATTCGAATTACACCGCAGCTCACGAATCGTACATTCCAACGTTACTGAGAACGATCGAGTCACGCCTCAACTCTTTTTTATTTCACGCTCGCGGATTGATGAGAGAGCTAAGGTTTGTTTTGTTTTGATGGTCGTAGAGGACATTCGCAGAATTTTACCGCGACCGGCTGTTCCGTCAACTGACGCTCGGCACATCGTTGTTGTACGTTTATTGAATTATACTGACTTTGATCGTTTAAGCTACATTCGCCTGTTTATGTGGTGTTACATTCTAGAAGCCTCGAAGAAGCGGTTAAGCCTCAGTGAATGCATTTTTAGGAGGCGCGAAAGAGTTCGGCGCAGGGCTCTGCAACTTGAGCATGCAACTTTCTCATTCTCTGTAGTTTTCGGACTCACTCTCTGAGCGCCACATTCCCTTCTGTCTCGCTCTAGCGTCAGCTATCTCTTTTCCGGTCCTGTCGAAAAACCCAGAGAGAGTGCAGAGAAACGAGAGAGAAAAGAGAAAAACAGAGACCGGGAACCCATGAAACAGAGCTCGGGAACGCAGAGCCGAATCAGAAAGTTAGTCAGGCGGTCGGAAAATGCACAGCCTGAAGATCAAAAAAAATTCAAGCGGACGGTTGCGTTTCGTTTGCGTGCGTAGGTAATATTTTCGAGGACGTTAAGTACAGTCAGAGTATGATTGATTTTCACTGTGTTGCCGGCGTGTGTGAGAGATAGATAATTTCCCATCGACTTTACGTGTTTTCGGTTAAAGTATTCGGATCCGGTAGTATTCCGGTTCCGGTTGGAAAAGATAACGGTTTTCACTCAAATTCACAGTGGTTCGTCCTCAGCTTCTTATTTGCGTGTTGAACAGCAATGCCAGAATAACCGCTTTCCATCGTTTCTCGGGTCGTGCCGTGTTTTCGGTGCCAGTTCGAAACCGTCTTCGCGTCGTCGATAGTTTTCTCTAATTCAGAACGTGTGCCTTATTTATTCCATGATAAATATGTTAGCCTAGAAGAACGTTCTCGGATCGGATCGGAAGGTCGTGGGAAATGAAAATCGAATAAAAAGTTTGGAAAATAAGAATAACTCAACCGGGCCTGTTTTTCAACAACGCGTGATTGATTCCGTGATTTGATATCCGACTGCAAACGCGAAACGCTGTTTAGGGTTTGAAGTGGAATTAAAGTTTTGTGATTTTTTAAATTGGAATGCTTAAATCTAACAATTCAAACATCAATTCGAAATACGTGAGAGTAAAGTTGACGTGTGTGTGGTTTATTGTCAAGTTGACATCAGTGTGCTAATATCACTTGGTTATGTGGATCACCATGCTAAAGTATGCACTTCATTTTTAAAGAAAGTGTGAATAATACCGACAACGACTTCGGTCGACAGTCAAAAGCTGGCTGGCATACAGCCGATCGTATCGACCGTCGCATCCTACCATTTTTGGACCAAGCAATGAGTTTCTCAATTCTGTGAGGGATAGAAGTTTCCCCACACCTTCGGCACTGTGCGTCTGAATTCAGAACAAACCATGGAGCAGCAACAGCAGCGCGCCATATCCCGCCCTTCTCGTCGTAAATTATGATAACGAAGCATCTTGAGCTCATCTAAAGTGCTCTCCCGCCTGTTCTTGAAAGGCTGTGCGAGTGTGTTTGCGTATCTGTGTGTGTATGTGTGTGTTTATCGGAGTGTCAGTGTGTTGGGTGGAGTTCTGTCTCTTCGTTCTTTTATAAGTCCGCGAGAAGACACAGCTGTATACAGTCCCCAGAGATCATGTAGTCAGTTGCAAGGAGAGATTTCAAGTGCTTCGATTGAGACGATAACTAGAGATCGGGAAACGTCTGATGGTTCTTCTTCCGCGCCACATCAGGGTGGACATGTGCACCGGAGATCGCTTAGCTTTGAGGCGCCTTTTGCCGCCATTCGCCCGGCTCGTGCCGAGAGAAAGTGTTTGAGTTCCTTATCGCAAGAAATTTATGTGTCGTTAGCGAGGGGCCAACATTCTGGACCTCCTTATCAGGAGGTTTCGGTCAAAATTGCTGCAGACAGAAGTGGTGCCATCTGGCTCCGAGTACTTTTCCTGTTCCTGTTTTTGGAGTTTCCGTTTTCTTGTAGAAGGTGAGTAAATTTTCTATTTCGACGATCGGATTCAATTCAAGTGCTCTGCTGTATGCTTCTTCAATCTTCTTTTTGTGGTTGGCTGCCGGTCCCACCATGATCATCGGTTCTGTGTGTGTGCAGAGCGAAAAACTGAAAAAGCAGCACTAACTAATTCAAGTGCAAACAGCAGGGTAAAAGACTCCTGCGAGCAGCTGGAAAATGTTAAAAATAAACATTATTAAAGACCCTCAGCGGTTAGGAGCAAGACCTCCTCCTCTGCACTTGGATGCTCGGTTGTAGTGAGGAATTGAAAAATTATAATACCATAGAAAATTTTCTATGAGGTCTTCTCTGGTTTCTGCTTTATCGTGTAATATGCCAAGTCATCATTTCTACGTATCTTACAAGTGGTCCTTGTTTTGGTCGTCCGCCGTGTGCGACCCTGTGTTTCGCTGTACACCGCCGAAGTGCATCCGTGGTACATGAATTCAATTTATTCTTCAAACACTACCATAGATCGAGAATGGAGGTTGTCGGTACATTTTCAAGAAACAGCTGTTGAGAAACTGTCGATCATAATAACTGGATCGATCAACGTGGATCCTTCCAACGCTAACTTAAAATGCAGGTTTGGATGAGTGCGATAAGACAGAGAGGGGTTATTTCAATGATTGTTCGGAAAAAACAGATGTTTCGATTACTCTTTAAGCACTATAGTATATTGATCGCTCAGACATCAATCTTTCGTTGTAGTAGTGGAAGCTCAATCCTGTAATACATAAGTCTCGTAACGGATGTACATTATAGCCATTGTCAAGTCGTTGTGGCTACCTATTACAATCTCGGTTTTTTTTTCGGATTTTTCCAGTAATTGTTTTGATTTTTTTTTTTCAATGAGAATTGAATCCAAAACATTTTCAAAGATAATAAGCCAATTTTTACTAAATTTTTCAGACTTTACCAAATATTCGTCGCAATTTGCTTTATGATATTATAAGTTGTAGTAAATTAATTACAATAATGCCTTAGAACAATGATCAATGTACATTCAATTAAGTGTTTATTATTTGATGCAATGAAAGGCTGTTCCAAATTTTCTATCATGCTTGCTTCGACTTCTGTTTGCAATCCCTAGGTCCGTGTTTGCAATCCCACAATTCGGGCACTCAAAACATACCAAAGGGGCAAAAAGTAGCAACGAGCTTTGCCAAGCGAAAGTGAATACTTTCGCGATGACGAAGAAAATTAGGCCAATCATCGGGGCGATGATTTGAAAAGTGAAAAGTGGATCCAAATTCTCCTCTCCTCTTTGGACAAGCAACACAGGCTCGCACGCGAAAAGACAGACCTAATCTTCTTCTAGTTCATGGTCAGTGCCGCTCGAAACCCGGGAAAAGATAAATGGACAAGAAACCGTCATCACTTAGTGACTGGCGACTTCCGCCAAGCATTTTTCTCTTATTATTTCTTAGCGTTGGTGCTGCCCGTTGACCACCGGGCATCGCTTTCTGGTTTAATTGGATTTACGCGAAACAATCCGAGCTGTCAGGATAAACACGCCGTCATCGATGATGTCCGCCCATTTACATCTTCTCTTGGTTAGTTCCAAAGATAAAAAGGATGGAATTTGAAGAAACCGTTTCCCCGTTGCTTCCTTGGAACGAAATCAACGCCAGGCGCATAACGAATCAGTAAACGAATCTACTATCGGCTTATTATAAAATTGAATAAAAAATACGTCTTGCAGATTGACCCATTGCCAAACACATCGTCGAGCTTTATTGCCGTATTACTCCCAAAACAGAGAAACCTAAAATGAGCAATTGATCGGCGGTCTAGTTTCGATTTGACCAGTGCTCTCCTTTATTGGCTTTCAACATAACTTAAATATATATGGCCCGGTTCGATCTTCTAAGATTAAAAAATAAAAATAAAATAACTTAAATGATTGATGGCAGTTTTAAGGAGCAAAGAATTGATGGACGCCATTCAGCTGAAGCCTTATGATTTGTATTTTTGTGTTTTTTCGCATCTCGATTAAGAGTTAATTCGATCACTGGAAAAGTCAAAGACGGCCAGCATAAAGAAAATCTTCAAGATTAAAGAGCGGCTCTTTTTGGCAGTGTTGTGCCGTGAGATATTCGACACTCGATGAAATGCGTTGGTAATCTGCATCATTTTCCAGAGATTTGTTCTGTTCAGAGCATGACCGTAAAAATATTTAGAAGAAAGGTTGGTTTTGAAGATTTAATATATTTCAAAGAGTTTTTGAATTTAAAAACAGAATTTTTTGAACATCAATTTTGATTTATTTTGCACGAGTACATTAAATTTGTTTGTATTCCCGTTATTAAATTTTTTCGAAATGGTTTATCTTTGACAGATCTTCGTGTCTAAGGCTTTATACAGAAACGTAAAAAGCAATTGAATGGTGAATGAAATGTCATGTATTGCCCAATGTAAGCACGACAAGTTAATGGTCGCATATTGCACTGAAGTTGGCTGTATATGTGCATAAATATAAATTCGACATAACGATACTTTAGCCGGATGCAAGTACAAATCGATCGATTCGTCGAAGCATCAGTTGCTTTTGTTTTGGGTCTAGGGGCGTTTTGGTCAGCAGACCCAAACGTTGGCCAAACATGAAGAAAGCCAACCACCGTTTCCATACAGCTGTCCG
>NC_071285.1:60324377-60350428 GCF_943735745.2 Anopheles bellator | reverse complement strand
AGTATCGTTTGCATTCGTAATTCGAGTTAGACCACAAACGAAATAAAAACACGTCATTCTAAATCCACCGGACTCATTAGTTGATCTTGATGCGAATGAATGACCTCGGCAATTTACCTCATTTTTGGTCTCGTGAAAAGAAAGCATTTCCTTTTCGACGGCAGTGTCAGTTGAAACTCGTTCAACCCTCGACGTGCTAAATTTATCTTAATATCCATTCACGGTTGCCATGCCTTTCATGAGTTTCTTGCTTTCCGATGTCCATTGGCGAAACTGACAATGATCACACTCTGCCATTGCAGATCAGGGCCACGTGATTGTGCGCGGTGTGGTTGATTTTTATGCCTTTCTTATTATTCGCAGAAGAATCTGTCACTGTTTCTGCCCTTAATCCTGACATTCGAACGTTAATAGAGCTTTCTTAAGCCACTCGTGAACGTTTAAAGATGATGATTTGTTGACACTCGGAAGTACGCAATTTTTGATCATCTGATCTGATTTAAATACAGGCAAAAAGGATTTGAAGTCTATTCGTAGACGCATATTTTGTTCTTTCAAGCAAAAGTAAGTTCATCAGTAAGTTGGTCGTCTGACCGCTCGGTTGTAATTGCCGGATAAGAGTTTCTTCAGCATTTTTTTTCACCAATACAATCCAATTTTCTTAGCGTATAATTCGCAGTGTTGAAAAGTTTTAGCGTTTTATGTTTAACCACAACAACAAATAAATGCATCCAAACATGTTACGTTCTTGCAGCGTTGAATGAATAGCAAGTAAGAATTTATTTTATCTGGTCTATGCACTATCAAGTTTATCTCCGTGCTCTCCAATATGATTACAGAACTCCACACTATGATAACGGCTTACACGTTGACCTCTCACCAATATTCAACATTTTGCATAAACTAAACATATTGACACTTGTAAAGCAGTGGCAGTTGGTGTAGATTTCGTTTGTCAAACTCTCTCTCAGAGGAACATTTACTTCTGTTTTGTGAGGTACCTTGAGGCGGTTCCATTACCGGTCGGCAACTTACGGTGGTCACGTTGAAATAGCAGTTGATTCAGTCCCGGTTCAATGACACTACCTGTGACTTTAGCAGGTATGTTAGCACGAAATGTCCTCTCGCCTCAGTATGACAACCGGGATAAGTTGTTGAACGTGGCTATTGGATGGCAGATGCAACTTCAAGTACCGTAAGCAAAGGCGGCGAAATAACTACATGCAAATTAAACCACTTGCTGCCGCTTGTTTTTCGCCGTTACGTTGTGGTTGTTGCCGACAGAAGCGTGGGCAAGTGAACCATGTTGTCGCACATATTCTGATTCATGTTTACCGGACCTTTAATTACTGAGCATACTCGAACGAACGTTGTACGAAGCATTTAAGACACAATTTTCGCGCTTGCAACATATAGAAGCCAAGGAAAGATCGAACGACTTCAAGACACGCAATGAATCCCTCGTTATATGATCATATGTGGTTATTCTTCATAGTGCGAAGTTTTTGGTGAGAAGGATGCTGATGACAGGGTGTCCACTCTTAACACTCTTCCGCTTTCTCTCTATCTCTACAGCGAGACTGACAAATGTAGCTTCTGGAACCATCAAGATTGGTTGATGCAATGGGGTTCTTCTTCATACAAGATCCTTACCATAATCTCTTATGTTGATCACATAATTAGTTGGCTGATACTCTGTTATTTAAAACGAAGAGCATAACTGCCAGCTATCGTTAAGGGATTCGCGTTCACTTTGCTGAGTCAACATTCACTATGGTGTAGATGAACCCACAAGCACACATATTTGCGAAGTGGTGCGAGGGGATTCATCGAGAGAGCTGCAAATTTGCACGAAATTTATCATACTAAGTCCCGTTAAAAAGGTATCGATGTGGGTCGCTAGTGAGATGTGTACAGCACATAAGACTGGCCGCCGGTATGCTTCATCAGCGTTTAATTTTGGCGTCGAGTCGAATTCTCGTCATGTTAGCTCGGTTCCGTTCTGCAGATACAGGGTGCGAGAGTAGATGGAGAGTGATGATGAACTGCCACTTTGTAACGAGCGATGGCCGTGAGTTTTCGATGAGATGCATATTGTTTTGGGATGATAATTCAAAAAATCGTTTTTGGCGTAAACCAAAATGAACTTTATTTCTTTGGGGTTAATTTCTGGGTGGCTGAAGACGAGATCTAACGCTATCTGACGTGAAAATCATTTTTGCTTTTTGGTAATGGAAATACTTTGGTAATGAAAGTATTCTTAAATAATTCGCGAAACATTCCAATATTGCTTGGTCACCAAGCCGATAAAGCGCTCTTTAAATAGATCCGTTCTGAACCGCTCGTTGTATTGTTATTATTGGAAAAAGAAATGCTATTCCGCATCATAAATACAAAACATGCCTCCCAATGCTTCATTGCATTCAGAGGTGTTGCAACTGCGTGCAATAGCTTGAAACAAAGCCACTTAAATGATTATACTATTGTAAAAGTACAAATTTTACAGATACTTGCACACTACGCAGAAGCATTACACTTTACTAACACTGCATGCTAAGCAATAGTAGTAGTATAAATATTGGTTTTTTATAGCCGTCTTTCGTTTGAATTTGGTAAGGTACAATTTGCCATGTACCCACCAACTACGTGCTAAAAGAGAACGTAGTGCTATGTTGAAGAACGCAGTGCTAGTGGGTAATATAACAGCGAATTCTGTAACTCCGCTTCGTGTACAATGTTGGCCACACGACACGATATAATGTGTAGATGATGTATTTGCTGGAGATAATACGTTTTTTGTATTTTTTGGCCAATGTTCATGATGATGTTTCCTGGTCTCAACATCGGTAGACATTTCAAACCAAATACAATGACCGTCATGAGCATTATGGCAGATCGGGTTTTTACGCTGATCCGCTACTAATATTTCGGTCGCGAACATAAATTCCGCACGCGCAGGAAGGAACATGTCTGAACGGGAAAGGGCAAAGCTTGTCAATATTTAAGCATTCGTTATGCTTCCAGGGACTGCTAGCGATGGTATATTATAGGCCCGGTTCATGCAACAACATTAGGGTGGTGTGAGTTTACTTTCAATAAACCTAATGTTTCTCTGGTGGCATTATGCAGAATTGTTTTGTCCGATGCACAGGATTCAACGGGTGTGAACAACGGCTTGTCCGAGTCTGAGACATCAACATGCATAGAAGAGTAGCAGCATCGCAGCATAGTTACAGCCATAGTGACGAAAAATTGACAGCCGTCTCTTTGCCTATTGGAGAGACTTTTGCAACTGGTGATGCAAACCGATGCATAAACTCATAGAACCCTTGGGAAAGTAGCAAAAAATATTTATGCATTCTTCTGTAAGCCGAGTCATAAGATAAATAACATCTTTCGGGGAGCAATGGAGAAGATGAATTGCTATGAGAAGTCGAGATCATGTTGCGGCTGTCGGAATGGATTGCTATTTAGAGCATGGAGTTGAGTATTATTTTACGTACAGCATAGCATGCTAACTCTGTTACTTCTTATTTATTCTTAACCAGATGATTAATCTCTTAATCTTGCTTTCACTACTATATAATGGTGGAAACACTCTCTGTTTCACATTTCCTCATTTGTCCACTTCTCTTCACAATCAGGACTAAGTGATTCGAATGATTATTTGCAACATTGCGTTTGTGGAAGCACGATTGTAGAAGCCAAATCCGCCGCTATGATGGCTCATCCCTATTGAAACAGGCTAGGAGAGCAAATATCCCTTATGGACCGAGTCCATCGTTGTTGTTGTGGCTTTTTGTAGGCTTAGTTCTCTTATCTTATTAATTGTCTGTAATATTTTTAATCTAAGAAGAACGGGCCGTATTTATAGCCAATAGTTAATTTTAGTTAATAGTAATTGAAATTCACGACGAAAGAATTAGTAACGCTTTTGCTTGAATGCGCTTCATATTTGCAAGTTGTAGCGGCTTTCAAATACAAAACAGAAAATGGCTAGAGCCTATCAAATACGTGAAACACATGCGCAGAGCCGTGTTATTTTATTTGTAAGTGCCTTATTTAGTTCAGTGCCATCTTTACTCTGGAAAACTAAGTGCCGATGACATTGCTTCCATTTCGTTATTATTTGTTTTCTATTCCCTGGTCAGAAATGTTTCGTGCAATGCTGCTTTTATGTGAAAACGTAAATGACGAAGCCGATAGTATCTCGAGTTTCGGCTTATCGATTTCCGGTTAGAGCAGCTCAGTAAAGTTACAGTCACTGTGGCTAAACGGACGACTTTTTGAATAATAGTTAACGGGCAGGAGAGGGGGCTTCGATCAACGAGTTTGGCTGTGGCTTTTAGTTGATGCTTTCTGACCTCCTTCGCCACGATTAGGTTACCTCGCGCGAAAGTTCATCAAAGAGCAAAACGTCCACCCAATTCGAACCAGTTGTAGGATCTCACGTTACAAACCTATACAACCCGCGACAGGGTTCAAAAGTGCCGCTGGAATAGGTGTTAAAGTTATATATTTTAAGATTGGTTCTCAGCGACTCGATGACGCGGTGACTGAGATATTACTGCCTAGGCTGCCGGTGTTTGGCAGTTTAGTTTTCAGTTTAGTTTAGTTTTTTCTACATTGTAGAATAGTTTATGTTAGACAAGTTTATGTGCTGTTTAATATTGCACTCATTCTCCAGTATGTAAAGCCTACTGGTATCTAAGAAAGAGCTGAACGAATTCTGTTTTTTATCATCAGTCAAACTTTGTATAGTTGTAGGTCTGGTTTGAAAAATCAAACGATTTTTGAACCCTCAATATCGATCTTTTTTTATCTTTTAAATATGTTCTTGTTTTCGTCTATCGTACTTTGTTTGAGTTTCGTGTTAGATGTACTTTTCTGATGTTGTGGAATATTTTGTTTTTATGTCGTATTAGGCATTGTTTTCCCCAATAAGTAATGCCATATGTATAGCTCATAAATTATAGGGCACGCAGAAGTAAATTCGACGTCTAGGACATTCCGGAACAAGTTTTTTGAGCTATTTTTACGTTGAGAGATGTCTCTCTGTCCGTCATTCAATCGTAACTGCCCGACCACATGAACCGTAAATCGGAGCGCGAAAACGTCAGATCGTTTACGCTTCGTGTGGCCGGTTTAAAATATAAAACCGAAATGTCAAACGTGTTTACATTCGTGTTTATGGTCCGAGAAAACAGAAATCGAAGAAAAATAAATTTATTTCTGAATATATTTTTTAATTTTTTTTTGTTTTTTTGTTACTGTACTAGCAAATAAGCACTTACATTATCCTCTGTTTGTAAAAAAAACGTTTACTAACTTGACTTACTTACTTGCTCACTTATACTTTAGGTTTACTAAAGCGTTTGCCCGCTGAGGCATGAACGTTTTGATATAAGCGCAAACAGTTTGCATTTATCTGAAATGTTAGATCGTTTATTTTCACCTCGTCCGGACGAGCAGTAATGTCTTCTTTTAGGCGGTCCTTCACTCAACGGAGTTGTTTGGTTCATTTGTCAAGCATTTCTGCTTGACTTTGCATAAAGAAAAACTGTACTATTCCATTCCAACAAGAAATATGCTCGCATGCTCGTTGCTGGGTAGGTAAAACATGGGCTTAATTATTATTAATCGTCGACTTAAATTCGAGATGCGGTCGACGATCCTTGGAACCATTTTGAGTTTCGCCCTCTTTGGAAGATGCATGATGCCTCACACTTCCCGACAACGATAAAGATGAAGAAATAAATGAAAGATCTTTGTCTGAAATCAATAACACTCTCCACTTTCTTCTGCTGTTGTAAATTATCTCTTTGGTTTTCGTAGTACAAACTGTGCCAATAAGGCGTGAACCTCTACACTTCAGAAAACCGAACCGTTGACCTACTTTTAAAGAAATTAATAAATTATATTTAATTAAAATCTACGCCCTTCTGTATTTAAAATACATTTTGCGTCGAAACCCGTTTTCTAGCATATGCTGCGCCATATCTTCGGCATCAATTTCTTTGGGCTTTGTGTTTTTTTGTATTGTACAGTGTTATTAAAAGAAAGATCATTCATTTACACCACTACCCTTAAAGCTTTTAAGTTTTTTCGTTTATTCCACCATGTGTTTCCAACATAATTTTTGATACGTCGTTTTGACGCTCAATCTTTGATTAAATGTTTGCTCCTAACTTGTTGGCGATAATGTAATGAGTGTGTATCTGATGCAAAATATGCACAACATGCAAAACTATGCAAAAATTTGTATTACATAAACGAAGATTTGGAAAGGCGCTGTGAAAAGCATACAATTTTGTTGTGTGAAAATTAATGCTTCGTTAAGCTTAATGAAAATACCATTTACGTAAGAATTGCTAGTGCTTGAAAAATAGTGGTTTGAAATGTTCAAGATGTTCGCTTTTATGCATTTTTAATAAGTGGCCTATTTTGTAAAGTAGCGTTGGGACTATATTTAGAGATGAAAGTAACGGAAATATGTGTTGCTTTAGTTTCATTCTCTGAAACCCGTGACCAACCCAGATACCCTTGTAAGCATTCATTGACATAAGTGATGTAGGTGTTCTTACAGTATAAAATATTAGGCTTCACACCCAATTAACTGATAAAGTAACGTGGCAAGGCACACTGCATCTGGCTTATAAGTATGCGTCCTATTCGTAATTGTGCATTTACTGGCAACATGCGATAGCGGATACAAGCAGATAGCGGATACAGCATGATCTGCTGCTAAAGTTATTGCATTGCTTGGCGACGAATGATGGCTATTTTCATGCCGAAAGGAGTCGTATCGATTGGAAAACCGATCATAGCTTTCATCGCGCATATAGTGGATTGTCGGCACTATTGTACATTGACCACTTTACTCTGAAAAATGGGACACCGTTGGGTGTCAAGGCTTCTCTTGCTTGTTAGGTACAGCGAGTTTTGTTACGTTAGACTTTTGATTAGTTCCTACTCGACAAAAACGGAAATTTTTTTTTAGTAATTTGTTCTTGCAGATAGTTACACTTTGAGGTGTTATTTCCCTGATAAATATTTTCCCCAGTAAATAATTGATTGAATATTGTAAAATTGTCAATGTTTTATAGCGAATAATCACTAAAGCGTGTGCGGTCAAAGTAAACAAATGTACTCATTATTTGTATCACTGGGTAAAAGCTCCAGCTGTTAATTATGGAAACCATGCTTTATGTTCGTGATTAGATCTGTATCGCTAACTCCGTCCTAATAATTAGTTTGTTACGGAAGTTTCCATGCAGTGAAATCTTTTTGTAATTTCATTGCCATCTCCCTGAATTTAGTTGTTTGTGCAGTTTGAGCCAGCTTTCATATTGACAGCCACCAGCATTTTATTATCAAACATATTTGTTTTGGCATTGTCTTTTCGTTTCTCTTACCATCATTTGTTTACATGATCTGACGGAAGTGAGTGTAGAAAAACGGTGCTTTCATCCACCGGAAGAAACTTGATTTTACGTCGAATGAAACGTCTGGCGTAAGTGCATGCAAATAGTGACTTTTGCCTGAACGTTTTGTGCTTATTCAAAGCACAGTAGATAAAAACCTCACTTCTTTACTGACCGTAATTGCTGTTTTTATGTCTTAGATTTTTTTCAGAAATGACATCGGTAAAAGTCAAGGTAAAAGTGTATGTAGCTGTATAAGAAGAAGTCTTATGCACTTATACAAGTCACTTATCACGGCAGAGGGCCAAAGGAAATATATGTGTGCACACAAGTTTATGTTACGAAAAATTGTAAACATTTGGTTTTAAAAACTGACGAGTTTTAATTGTATTAAGGAAACTGACGATAGCTTAACACAAACAAAATTGGTTTGATAACTTGTTGATTTAGTTATTTTATAGGTATTCTATTTTTTAAGAAAATAACAAAAGCTTATTTTTATTTTGAAAAACATTTTAAAATTAATCGGTTGTCAGACAGACTTCTGTGGTGTAGGACATCGGTAGTTAGAGTATAAAGTAACCACTGATGTATGAAGGTGCAAATGTTTCAACATAGACCGCTTATCGTTTTTCGAATGATCCGCTGATGAATCGAAGTGCGAGTATGTAGACGTGGGGGGTGGGGGTAAATTGTACGCATGCTTTTGTTACAAGCCAAAAGCAGCTGAATACAACCCGAACAACAAAGAGCGTCACTGTTTAAAGTTGTACAATGCTTCGAGGCACGGTAGGTGATGGTTTGTCGTTTTATGCTAATGCTGCAGCTTTCTATGTTTCTCGTTACAAGTAAGTAACTGACGACCCCCAGGTTTCTAGGCAACAACACAATACACCACAACAATGGTATTTGCAAGTCGGGTTATGATGTTTTACTATTTGCAGTATCATATTGCAGGACTATGCACTTAATCAAACGCGCTGCAAAAGGGCAAACATCCACATCTGATAGTGAGTGTAGCAGTGCTACGGACACCCCTTTTCTTCTTCACATTCCGCTCAAGCACCGCGTCTGTTTGATAAATAGAACAGCGTTGTCTATATATGTTGAGTGCACATTAAAAAAGTTAGTTTAGTCGATTTGGTTCGGCTTTATGAACGAAGGTTTTCTCTGGTCTCCATCGCTTCCAGACGGGGTCAAGTTCTCATTACGTGCTCTATCGAAGGTTCACTATTCTTGGTGCAGTGAACTGCTGGTGTCGCACTTTGCGCTGCACTGCACCAGTTTGTACATCTTCCTTGTGGATCTGGCCCATGTCACGAAGATAAATGGTTTTTCAGTGTAGTGCACTAATCCGACGAAACGATGTTTTTAACATTGAATTAAGTGAGCTTGCAAGTAATGTATGGTAGAGGTTTTGTTGGCATATTAAGTATCTTACATCAATCCACAAGACGTCCAGTTGATGCTTTTACCAATGGGAGATGATCTTTGAATGTCTTTTTTCAGTGTGAAGGAACCTTCGGAGCGTATTGATATGGCATGTCGTTTGCCATTACGACATACGATTCTGTACATCAATTTGAAATTTTTGTTAACAATTATTGAACAAAACAGTCGGTTATTTATCGCGTTGGTGATTAATCATGGAGAATGCCCCTGTCGGAGCGACAGGGTGGCAACGTAATTTAATGGTAATGTTAATTCACCAGTACCGAACACGGTGAAAACTGTCACACAAGATGTTATTATTGTTTTTTAAGAGATTTTGAGCATGGAGCTTCTTTCATCTCTTATTGTCTTCTGTCGGTCACACAAGAACCGCGCGCTTTGTTCGCGCTCTTGGTTAAATAAATTGTTGCCAGTCAAAGTTTATTATGCACAGCTGTCAACGACTGTGATGAATGTGCAGTATGTTGCTCTAAGTTGTTTTGCAGTGTTGTTTCATATACAGTATACGGCTAAAGCTTGACAAAATTCAGATACAGTAGATGTTCTGCAGCCTCTTACTTTCATTTACTTATTTCGCATAAGCTACTTGTATCGCAAAGTCCAGCCCAATGACGGGTATTTTCTTCGAGTGTTACATCCTTCGCCACTTTTAATCTCCAGCGTCACCTTTCGAGAAAGGAAAATATTAATGCTAATTCAAATGTTTGAAAGATTTTTGCTAAAACAGGCCGGTGTGGACGTTTCACTTTCAACTCATGGTTTTGTGTCATGATGATGCCAATGATATGCCACAAGCCGAATATAATATATGGGATTTTCATGTTGTTACTGTTGCTGATGATGCAGCGGCGGTAACATGATTTTATGGGCCGCCACGAATGCGCCTATCCAAGTTCGGTAGATTGTGTCGCTGGTCATTCCGATGATAAGCGGGATGATTTTTTCTTTCGAACGAAGTTAGATCACTACCCTCGGGCGCTTTCGTGGGCTCTTGACTAGATTGTGAAAAGATTGTGGTCGGTCGGTGAATGGTTTTCGGTTTTAGTCGATTGCTTTCATACTACGTGTACGTGAGATGCTGTTGCCGACGTTGGTTCGATGCAGGGGTGAGGAGTAAATTCTCTTCGATAAGAAATACTCAAGCTTTCACTTTCTTCGTGTTGTGGCCGTGGCTTCCGGTGATTTATATGTGATATGCGTTTTAGTGACTGTTCGAAGATAGTTGCATGCATCGAAAACAGCTCACACTAGCATATTGAAAATGGATGGCTAACGACGATGGTGAAAATTAGTTGACTATCCCGCCTGGACTAAGAAGTTATTGCTGTATGTTATGCTTTGGTTCATAAAGCACAATAAGACTTTATAAGCCTTTATTGAATTTTGTTTAGAAATGATACTGTGCAAATCGTAATTCATTCGTAAAGATTCTCAAAATTTTTCACATAAATAAGTGAAAAATGCACAATAGTTTTGTGTTGTCTTTTCTTTTCCTACAGTAGCAGTTCAATTCGACCAAAACCCAACGGTGAATTTGACGTTAGTTTCTGCTGTTTCTTACAGTGATTGAATATCTCCAAAAATTTAGTAGAACTTATGGGGTTCGACATAATTAAATTTTCGATCTTTTGTTGGGCAGTTTGCGTGTTGGATCACAGTTTGCATCTTGCATGGGTAGCGTACAGTTGTCTCCTTTTTGTGCTAATTTTTTTACAGAGGTCAAGACCACTAACGTTTTGAACGTTAGAACGTCTCGCTAGATATTTTCGCTTTTGGTCTTGATAGTTTTGGAATTGGATAGGGATAACACAGAATTTAAAAAACAAAGGCTCAGCATGGTGCCAAACTAATGCTACTTCAAAGCATTTCGTTTTGGCAATAAAAATACGGCATGCTTAATGGCTTCGCCGCTAGAAAAAACTTGCACCATCGGTGTGGATGCAGTATACAAAGAACCGACCACCATCGCATGAAACCGTAATAAGTATGTGCCCGAGGCCCGAAATCACCATGGTCGATCGCGTTTGCATGCCAGCTTGTCATAATTCACTCCGATCCACTGGGAAAAGACAAAACGCAAAGAAGGGCTCCACCCTTAAGGTCTCCAGCACAGCTCCGTAGAAAGCTGAACGTTCATGTAGTATTGGCATCACCACGAACGACAGAGGTAAGAGGTGATTGTTACTTCCAGTGCTGCCAAAATAATCAACATTTTCCCCTGGCAAAAATTGATAACATGAAAAGAATCTAGCGTTGATGTTGATTTTCATTTGAAATGTATGAGGATTCCAAAATGATAACTTATTGATATTTACCAATCTCACTCACTTAGCATGGTATATGGATTTTCATTTCTAGAATTTTCAGTTAGCTTTCATATCATTTCATGAATATATTACTGTTAGTTTTTGAGCACTAGTACATGTAATTGTGAAACAGTGAAGAAAGAGCGAATCCATATCGTTTTAGTAAGATCCATATATTAAAATCCAAGCAGGGGCAAAAGGCCATGTTAATATGGAACATTGAGGGTTGAGTGTGAATTTGGAAGTTGTGGTGAAATAAAGACTATGGATGGCGAACAAGGTGCATCGTATTGGTGCGATCGTGATCCGTCTCTACTTTCGCGTGAAGATTTCAAGACAAAATGTTGGGTGAGCGGATGTTGAATTGGAAGTGGAAGAGTGTATTTTTTTCTTTCTAGTCACAAATGAAAGTGAAACCAGCCTACGAACGGTGGCCGAAATTTCTTCGTCCGATCATCATCATCACCGTCGCTGGTTCGATAAAGTTCACGCAAGGTCACATCGATGATGACGATCACTAATGATGGGTCATGACGATGATGAGCTTTCTTTGGTTTGCCATCGAACTGGAAAGTGCAAGACAAGGTACCCATGACAATTGGGCCGGGAAGAATATGCGTAGTCTGCGGTGCACTTCAGATTCGTTTCAAAAGCGAGGCACGTCTGAAAGCGAATCGGAATGGTTTGTTTTGATCGGATAAGGCTTTCCATGATTTTTTTTGCATTGAGTAGGATGCTGAAATGCCTTTTGGTTACTAATATCCAAATTGTCTCAAAAAGTATAATCATTGGATGTATACGGATCTAGAATTGGGTGCTTTAAAGGTGATAAACAATCAGTTAATACCGCATCCGAGAGGGACTCCAATACGGTTAAAATAAGGAAGTCTTCAGACTCACCATATAGTTTTCGCTTGGTATGGGGAATTTGGAACGGGTGAATTAGATTGATTATAAAACAAGTAGCGATGTATCGGTGCTCGACCACGTTTTTAAAGTTGCAACTCGTGGCTGCTTGCAAAAGCATGCATAATTTACATAATTCGTGCTTCGTTGAATCCCACCTTTCGGGACACTTTCGCTACTTTCGGAGACCATTCGACTATGTTCAAATCATTCGCACGCCCGTTATGTTCTGTACTGAGCCTTGGCGCGCAACCTCCACGAATACAGTTCCATAGGTTCATTGTACTATAGGAAGGTGGGAGAAAATTAGTATACTCCAGTTTAAGGTTTTTGATTTCAGCGGTTTGGTTTATGCAAATTTTGAGACAAACCTTTTGCCACCCACTGTGAATCGGCGAGAAGTCGCAACCAACCCTTGAATTGCCGCTCTACAGCTGCTAAAAGTTATCCACGCTTTTTTAATCGACCTTTTTTCATGTAGCTAGGTAGAAGGGCTTTAGAAACGGTTATCGATCGCTTAAGCTCGATTAACTGGAAGGCGGGTAGACTGGTAGCCGAAACTGCTCGGCCGTTCTCGAGAAGAGCGTTTGCTTTCACCCATTGAGTTTCCCACTGGAGGAAAGACACCGACGTGATCTGATCCCCAATCATGCAGATGCATGATTTAATGTCAGGAACTAGGGAACCGCAATCAGAATCAGCTATAGGAGACCTGTGGAAACTATTGTTGAGCAAGGAGTGGCAAACGTTTTTTTAAGTTCCGCAGCTACTATGATTTTCCAATACTCTTCAAAAGTGAAATTCTTAAATCTTACACTACAAAAATATTGGTGCAAGTAAAGATTCTCCTGTTACGTTCCCCCATAGAATCGGCAATTTTACCATCGTTAAGTTGAAATTCCGTCTAACTGGTGCTTGTTCTGTATTCTTCCTTTTAATTTGTTATAATTATATGTATGTTTTACATATAATTATAATATTTCTGTTCTTGAAGTTCCGGCTTGCAATTCCGGCGTTGTTTTAGTGATGTTTCCCTTGTTTTGATTTTGTTAGATATAGCGAAAAAACGGAGACTTCCCATACTACCATATCTCAAGGAAAAACTTAACAAACCATTGTTTTCAAGTGGACTACGAAAATCACTCTGGACTCTACCTTCTATCACTGCGTCACGTTTCTTCGTGTTTCGTATTGTTAACATTTGAAGAACAATGATAAAAATATATTATTAAGTATCACACAAAAACTGAACTACATTATTCATTATTTAATTTTAAAACGAACTGGAAATACCTACCTTTGTTATTTGCAATAAATGTTTAGTTGGAATGTCTCCTCTTGTCTTTGGAATCGGTTGTCGGTATCGAGCAAACACACTGTAACTGTTACTTTTGATGACTAATACCTTCGTACGATTCTTTATTTTGGTACCCAATCTCTTGATCTTTAGGTCCAAGACAAGATAGGGTACACCAAGATTTCTCGTTCGGTCGCCCACACACCTCACACTAATAAAGAACATTCGTGTAAGGCCATAAATGCCTGTGTGTGTTTCGTTCAATTTTCATTAGGGTTCAAGAGGGTAAATTTCATTCAACGCCGCTCGATCCGTCGTATTTGTAAGCCATTTCCAAATAAATATATTGTACTGCGTTGGCTGGTTGTTACTGAAATCATAGAAAAAATGCAAGGTTGCAAAGTTGCACCACGCTCTGCGGCTGGACCACCCGTGAAACGTGTGCAGAACCCACCCACTCACACGTCTCCGAGAATTCGTAACCAGTCCGTAATATGATTCCTTTCAAGTTTGGATAGCATTTGCCAACCCATTGCTTGTAATCCTTCTAACGTCGTTTGATGTAAGATGGACGTAAATGCTACAGAGTCGCTCTTAAGCGCCAATGATTTGATGTTGTTTTTCGTTTTCTTTCGTTGTTTTTGAATAGTATTTTCGTTCCTCTTTGCACTTTTCACATTCTTATGAGACACTCGATCTGTGCTAATACATTTGATTCTTGCAATAGTATGCCTAAATGTTCACCGCTTTACTAAAGCTCACACGGCCGATGGTTCCACGGGTGAATCCGCTGCGGTTTCACACCCTCGCATGTTAGACACCTTCGCAAGAGTTGGGCGAAGTGTAAAACACTTAACCAAACGCCCAAATGCCTGCTCAGCAGCTCTCGACAAGTAAAAGTGCAAGGAAGGGATGGTGCCACAGGGACGTGGTGGGAGTAGGATCATTTATTCCTCAACATTGCAGACTTAAATGCACCTCTGGCGGTGCTAATGGCCCTACGATAGGCACTCGCCTTTTTAGTTCTCATTCGTGACTCGGGTTGTCACTGTGTTTTAATTGACACAACGCTTTCGATTGTTCTTTATATGCAATTAGACTTGTGTATGAACGAATTAAAATGCATCCTATATTCTGATTGGCCAAGCTAAGAAAAGGCCAGATCCGGTGAGCTCTGGTTTCATACGATAGGGACGGACTACGTTAAATTCCTTTTCTTGTATAATCATTTACAATATCGCGATTCCGTTGTACAGTGATAGGGAAAATTATGTAACCTTAAAACACATTTTAAAAGAAGGGCAATTTGATTAAGAAAGAGCTAAAATTAAACGTAATCATTTCTTGTTATTTTCTGATAAATACATATTGAATAACTATTACATTACATTAATTGATTAGAATACATTACATGGTGCAACCAATGACGGGTCTTGTCCAGGAACAGAGACAATCCCATTCTCTGTTGCTTACTGTAACGTGTTTTTTACGGAGGGAGTCACGTAACTCGCGCTGAAAGTTATGGAGCCTAGAAATCGATTTCGTAGCCATTCTTTGTGATCAATAGAATAGAATTAAGTATGATAGGCAGAATTATAAGAAATTTGTAATAGTCATTTGTATGTAATGTCATATGTTTCTGAACAAAGCCTTATAATGCTTGTTGGCATTATTTATTAATAACGTTTTTTTAACCATCAGCAACAGGGAATTGGAATTCAGAACGATAGAAATAAATCCATTGCAACATATCACCATCAGCGAAGACTGCAGGATGATTTTATGCCTATTGCTGTATAATATTACGGAAGTTTAGTACGGCTTTCTAACGGTAAATAGTGCAATGATGAACCTATGGATATTCCTTGCAATTGACAGTAGAATGTTGTATCCGAATCGAACTGTATATGACGTATGCTTTATGATGTGACCACTAGTTTGCTTTGTTCCGTTCCACGTCTCTGTTGCTTTGCAGAATTCAGCTTTTCTGTAGGCACAGGCCAATGTAGAAGTTCACCTTCCAATGACCTTTCGTTAGAGATCTAAATCGTTAGAGGTCTAGTGGCTGTTGGTAATTTGAACCCGATTATTACTGCAATCGTCATAAGAAACATCTGAAGCCTGCGGTGCATTAAGTGTAATTGCAGTAAATATCTATTTGGTTATCAATTAGTCAGCGACTATAAACGGCACAGTGAAAATACAGAAGTCGCCGTCGAGGAAAAACGATGGAAATGGGCGTCGGGGTATAGGAACCATTTCCGGCAGCTACGCGTTTTTACGACCAGATCTCAACCGCACAACAGGATATACAGTTAGAGGAAATCGACGCACTCAGTGTTGGCGCTGATGGCCATCGGGCAGCTGATGTGATCAGAATGCAGAATGCAGCGGTAAATAAACAACTCGTGAACAACCCGCACATGAAGCAGCAAGGAGACACACGCGGCTTAAAAAGAGACATGGTTCGATTGTATGCAAATAAGCAGAGGAACTTGAACAGCTCCGCGGTCGCGCAAACGCCACGTTATGTAACGTGTGAGTTTTCTTTGTTGGACGGTCGCAAGAGCGAAATCCATTTTATGTTTGGGTGGCCACAAAGAACGGCTACGAATTCGATTTCCAGGCACCATAACTTTGAGCGCAAGTCACCTAATAATCTTCGAAGGCGTGAAAAGCTAAGGATGATAAGTATGTTAAGCGTACCCAAGAACCCTGCAATTATTATCCTGATGACCGAAGATGTATCCTTAAACTGAGAATTAAAAAGATTATAATTTGTTAGAATAATCGACATTTTCTTTATTAACCATTACAGTATCCAAGAACCGAATCGTTAAATTTACACTATAAATTGGGCTGGATGGGGACAAACCAAAGTTCATCCGTAAGAGATATTTTATATCAGTATGATTTTATAAATTCCTTTAAATCTCGATCAACTTTATAAATGATGATCTGTGATACAAATAAACATCAACCTGCTACATTCGATAACGGCGATAAAATAGCAAATCGCGTACGAGATAAGTTTAACCAGACGCCTAACAGAATATATTTCATGAGATCTTGTTTTCATGCCGCTCGAGTGCCAGAAGTCACCAGGATCTTGACTTTATAGGCTAATCTAGTGGCGGCAACTGACTACAGACTGCAATCTTGGACTTAAACTTAAAGGTAGTCCGAAGATAATCCAATCCTTTCCCTCTGTCGGCAAAATGCAATCGAACGCGATCGATCGTTGTCAATAAAGTCAATAAACCAGAGCGTCTGGTGTTTTTACTGATGGCGCTTTATCTGAAACGTTCAATATCGCTTGAAATATTGTCGTTCTCGAGAGAGATAGTCTCGAGAGGTAGTCTCTCTGGAGAGAGAGTGGATAGGGAGAGGGACATACTTGTCCGAATTACAACAGGGCGATGGTAAAGTAATGCACAATTAACGTACATCGTTGGTATATTGGTACATACTAGCATATTGTCCGGCCCGTATTGTGCCTGGACAAGTGATACTGCTAAAACGTATCTAGAATTTTAATCAAAAATGTGAGTTGTTATTGTGATTGTGAGTTAGTCTCTTAAAAACAATCGGTTCACTTTATCTTTGCTCATCTTTTAGAACGTAACAAGAAAATCCAAAACGCCTGAGAAAAAAAGGAGACCGTATATGGAGCGGTTGGAGAAGTTGAATGGGCATGTTACGTCTTTGATAATTCCGTTTTTTCTATGATCTTCATTTCATTAATTGTATTGGATACGGTTCAGACGACATCCGCGATTGGCCGAATTCGGAATGTGAGACGAATTGTTAATCGCTCATTGTCAATCGTTTTATTTTGGTAATGTTATTTTGATTAAAGAGTGTTTTGTTCCGATTTTCGAGTTGCAACATTGTTGCTGACATAAATATGAGCCAGTCCGTTTCTCTAAGATGAAAAAAAAACAATGTTTCTCAGTGTCAGGAAAACCGTGCGACTTCCAGTAAAGAGAAATTTTGAACACTGTAATGGCAGTAGTGCAACGAAAAAAAGATCGGTAATTGAGCTTCGTCAGGCGAGGGCTGTCTTTCAGTTTCATTGTCATAATTTCGACGTCTTCTCGATCAAACCCATAGACATTAAGCAAGGTTCGAAGAGGATGCCAACCCGTTTCGATGTGGTGTCTGGCACTATTGTACGATGCACAGCACGAGACATACATAATATGATTGGGGTTGGTTTTTTCGTCTTTCTTGTCCACGTTACAGCATTCTTGTGTGCCTCGAAGCCTCTCGAACGTGTTATTTTTGGTGTGATATTCGTGTTATTCTGGTTTCACAGAAACTTGATAGTTCTCTCGTTACCTCAGAGGCCCTACGTTAATCGATCGAAATCATGCGTCCGTCATTCTGCCATTGATCCATGCTGCCACTGCCTCGTGCCGTTGGTTTATGGCAACCGAAGAGAAATACACTCCCAAGCCCACCAAACATACTTTAGTACTCTCAGTGATCGTTCAGTCATAGTGATTTAGGTTAATACATCATTTAGTATTATGTAGTAGTAATATATAACTGCTACTAATACTAATATACTAAGGATAGTATCGATACAGAACTAATTATTTTCGCAGAAAAATTGAAAGCCAGTTGATGTGCTATGCGTGACTTACTTTCATGACTGATCGGTGACTGTAACGAAATGTTCTGTGCTACATAACCTTGTTCGCACTTATGGAAAAAGCTGAATAGGACTGAACTGAACTTCCAGAAAAATCAAGTCGTCTTGCGAGCTACACTTTCAGTCATAAGCAAAGTTGGCACTGGAGATAAGACCAAGAACAGTGAACTCTGCAGTCGCACCGTATCAGCAGTAGGGTTTCTGTAATCTTTGGCGGCCACAGGGTTCTTGCAGTCGTTTATTTTACATTAGCTTTGCGTGATAACTGAGCATCCGGTCGTTCGGTCGGTTGACTGTCATTCACCGCTCTTGTGCGCCACTTAGGAGATCGTGATCTCTGGGGCGAACCATGTCGATAAACGGACAGAAGCAAGAGATTCTGCCAGGTTGAGAGAATTCTTGGGTTAGCGTAAACGAAAACAAACGTGATCATGCTCAACGTAGTCAGCTCGGATGGCGTCATGGCATAATGCTAACGCATTGCTAATTCTGTTCTGGATTCTGGCTAATTCTGGATATTCTGTTTCACTATTACCACTTTCATTGCAACATCACGAATCATCTCAAGAGAATTGTAGCGGTGAACTACCCAAACACCATTTATTCGTATTCATAACGTAGGTCATTGACCTTAAAAGTGTCGAAAGACTAAAATTTCATTGCTTCGACATTTTTCAATAGTGTCTACCTTCGCATTGTGCCTATATGATAAGTGCCTTACAATAGAACGATGTTGTGTTACTTATCTTTCTGTTGTCATCTTCTATTTTCTCCTGAATGGAGCTCAAACATGTATAAAAGATTTTATGGTCTCTATTTTAATCAGATTATGTGTCCTTTCCTTTTCATGTATAGTGATTTACATCTAATATGAATTTCTTTTCGATGCAGTTTGTGACTATTGTAATCGCACTATATTGTACATTGAGAACAGCACATTGATCAGTTGCACCTTCCTATACATGCCACTTGGAATGTATTTTTTGTTTAAACTGGTTCTTTGTTCAATGTATTGATTTGTTTAAATTGTTCGATAAATAGAAAAATAAAATAAACTTTCAATATCAAATAAATAAATAAAATAAAATAAATAAAAGTCGCATAGTAATTTATTGCATTAATCTGTCAACTTATGTCAAAGTTGAAGCCCACATTTTAGTGTAGTGTGTTTTTCTAGTTTATGAAATATCAACTATATCACGCAGAAGTGCACGATTACTTTAAAACTTTAAGATGTTGGGACTGTAAAGATAACTTAAAAGATTATAAAAGTGTTAAATGAAGTTATAAATGTGAGAAACCCTGAAGTTAAATCGGGGAAATGCCTGAGACATAATGTTTAATGTCGATTTATGTCCCTCCGGATTCGGACCGACCGGTAGGCTAATTAATGAGATAGTCTTATACATTTGGACCTTTTCGAGGCTTAAGCTTGCGACCAACACACCGGCAGAGCCAACGATAATTTGAACGCAACTTCCCGTAGCGATGCGGATGGCTGCGTTGCCCACAGGAAGCAAAAGTGTAATACTTGATGGTTCCGAACTATTCGGACCTCACGAACCATCTTCTTTGGATTTGTCTCACATAAATTGGGGTTCCAGCTCACGTTTTTGCTCAATGCAAAAAAATACTACCCATAAAAGCAGCAGAAGCCTCAGGCCGTTTCAATTCGTGTAGTTAATTATCGCTATCTTCTTTTTTAAATCTTCTTAGTTTTATTTTATGGATGAGTTTTGCGGTTTAAATTCTTTACTGACATCTTTCTCTTAGATAGTTCTCCACGGTAATCGGGAATTCTTTATGGCAAAGTTCTTAAAAATTTCCCTTTTCAGATAATAATTTAGAGAGTTCGACGTTTGGGTACCGGGATACCCATATTACTTTTTCGTGAACGTGCTGTAACTTAGTGCAGTATAATTATTACTGTGATATCGTTGATCGTAAAAAATAAAACAAACACGAGCTGTTACTTCTGAAACATATTTCATTTCGCTCATAGTGTGCTCATGTTTCCCAAAGCAGGTACCGTACAGAGTAAAAGTGTAACAATTAATTGTAAACTGTTCCACAAAATGTATTGTTATGTGTATACGCTTAAAATCAAAAACTGGTTGAATGTGGAAATACTTAGAATTTTAATGATAGGTCTGTATATCACCCGCAAAATGTTCGTTAAGTTGGTTGTCGCATGGTTAAAAACATTCTATTATGTCGTTCTGTAGGTGTCCGTTTGGCAAATTTAAAATTATAATGTGAAATGTAGGTTTTGATACTAATTTTACCTTCCAACAGACGCTAGAAGAGGTTTTGGGTCAGTGTCCTAATGACTTGTATGCTTTAGTTAGAATCCTGTGGACAGAGTTCTAGTCTGTTTCAATTAATAGAACATTCTGTTTCAATTCAAACAAAAGCTCCGGCAAGTTTAGTTTACCTCACATTGTGCTAATTTTCATAATTTGCATCACTCGCATATCATGTTTGGTTGCAAAAATCAAACAGAATTTAAAATGAATAATACACAGAAACATGCAAAAGAAACGCGAATACTTTTGCTAAGCTTCGGCAACCCGAAAGAATAGGTTCGCAAGAAAAAGTTGCGCACCATCTTGGCAAGCCGAAGAGAAGAAACTCGAACACGCCAGACATCTCTCGAAGGCATTGCTGGTGTTTTGCTCGTTCGCCGTTTGCGGCTGTTGACTTCGCGGCGTCTTCGTTTGGCCCTGGCCGTGGCCGTCGTAGCGCGGTTTACGGCCAACGACGATGAAGACGCCGCCATAAGGGGACGGACTATCTATTTCTCGGTGGGAAGAAGAACTTAACGCCTCGGGGGCTTATTGAATGTAATTCTCCGATTCGTTTGAACCCTCACAGTCGGCGGGTTGCGTTGCGGTCTCGCAGTAGGGTTATAGTGATCTGCGGTCAGCGCCGAAGAAGCAACGAATTCCAGCAAACGACGCGCGGCGTAAAACATAATCACGAGTGCCGCGGCAACGTCAAACACCCTAACCGTTTCGTGGTGGGGTTTCTTAGTAAGGCGGGTTCCAGGTCCACCAAAGGTGGATGACTTCCCCGAGGTTCCTTCCGCAGAATATTTCTAGCAGACGCGGCTGCAGAAACTCTGCTGCAAACGAGGTACGCGCTCAATTTATGTTACAACACACCGGGAGCACGCCACGACCTTTGGTTTGGTGTCCGTTGTCGGGTGAGATGTTCTTCATGTCGCACCGGCTGGAACCGGAGGAATATGAGTAATGTGCAATGAATATTAACGAAGACGTGAAACGCAGTTCGACTTAGTGATGAGAGTCTGTGTGATAGCGTTTGATGCATTTTGGGCAGACCGTACATGTCCGCGATACTACTGTGGAAATACAGCGTCGTATTGGTTTAGTCACTACTAGTACTACAATGTCAAAATTAATCTCAAAAGTGTTTGTCATACCAAAACTTCAATCATGAGGTTTATTCACGTGGGTTTTCTTTATTTTTACTTTTAATAACCCTTTTTTAATTGATTTAAAAAAAATTGAACTAAAAATAAAAGTGGAACTTATATGCATATTTATATTTAACTAGCATTTCTCGGCGCGCTTCGCCACGCCTCCATTCATCCTCATTTCTCGATTTTCCTGCGTTTCAGAGGATCGTACTTTCTGGTGACGTATCCGATCCGTTACCCTTTCCGCCTCCTGTTATTCCTCTTTTTCAGACAATCGGGATTCCCAGTGACGTACACAATCGGCTTCCCATCACGCTTCCCATTGGATACATCTCAAATCTAGCACCAGCTGAATTTGGCTCAAATTGGTTGAAAACCTACAAATCTAGATTTTGTATGGCAGACCCCATTTGTAAAGAAGGGAGGGGTTTCAAAGATTCACCAGAATATATGCCCACCACCAAAACTTCCGACTGCAGCATTTGGTTCGATTTGCTCTAAAACGTTTGTATGGGACGTTACGTTACGTTACGATTGTATGGAAGACTCCCCGGAGGTGTGGGAGGGCCAAACTTTCCTATTTATAATCTGGTTTCACAAAACTTCGTTGTGCAAAGTTTCGCGTGGATTGGTTTAGTACTTTTGGAGAAAAAGCGTTACAGGCAGAGAGACAAATATTAACTTGCACCACGAACTTTATTCGGCCTAAAGTTATATTTGCGATATAAAACCGTCCATCAGAACCAACAAGTGTTTACTGTTTATGACATACGATGAACAAAGAAGGAATTAACGTACCTCGTCCCTGACTGAAAATCGTTGAAAACTGCCGCCGAAAAATCTTAAGGGTAAATTCGTCAATTATTCCAAGCATTCGTGGGATTCATAATGCATTCGATATCATGTATCTATGTATTAGCAACATCAAGAGCTTCAGTAGAATTAAGATAACTTCAGTTTTACAGATTGCACTCGGTGCATCATCTATCGATGAATTCAAATTCAACTGTACGAAATTCTTGTGGCTGCTAACGAGTTTTTTTTAATATTCGCTTTAAGATTTTATCGATAATCGATTTGACGTACAATCGTCCTTTCGGCACAATTTACCCTTTATATAGAACATATTAATAACACGGCATACATAATATCATTGATCTCTTTCGTTGTTTCATGAGGCGATGTTGTAATGGCAGAGGCAATGTAGAACCGTAATGGCCAAGGCAATGTAGGCCAAGGCCAAGGCCAAGGCCAAGGCAATACATTTGAAAAAATGAGAATGTTTTCTTCATCAAACCAAGACAACAGACAACCAAGACAAGACAACCAGAACCAGACTTCATCAAGACAAGACAACCAGAACATCATGGTAGAGAACGACAGGTCAAACTCATAGAAATGTTAAGCATTTTATGGTAAACATATAAAATTAGAATCGCTTATCATATCAGAGGTGCCAAAGTAGATACTTCAATTTTGGCGTCGACTATGGAGAAAAATATGATTTTAATCTGTATTTATCGCAACGTCAATTAAGAAACGCGAGAAATGCAAATCCCTCGTCCACTTTCTGAGTTAAACACCTGCATGACCCCCCCCCCCCTCCCTTCCCCTCTTCCTATTTTAAAATTAGATTTTTTCATAAAACGTATGTACGATAATAATTTTCACGCGAATGAAGATGATTTATAAGATGTTAGATATACCATGGTGGCCAGAGGAAGCAGATGAAAACGACAAACCACAGACCTACAATTCGTTTCGTGCGAAAGGTGGTGCATTCAATGACCGGTTGGGACATCGTAATCACTTTATAATTGACTCGAATCCGTTTCGTTCAAAGTTCCGTTGCGAAGAGGAATTGGGACAGTAAACCTTAGCCCCACACCTAGATGATAGTTTGATAATTGCCAGGTGATCGTAAATGAAAGTGAAATTCAGCATATTCATTTTCTCCCTCTGTATGTTTGTCGTTTGCGCTTACAAGCTGTTGGTTTTCTGTAGAACGTCGCCAACATATGCCAACATAACATGATTAAGTAAGTCCGTCCGGGAACTACTTTCGTCACCGAGCGGAAGGTCAGTGACACCGACCGACAATGAAAGGGTCATTTCTTGGAATGCCTGCCATCTGTTCTTTCCAACGTTCAAAAAATATGTTTAATTTATAAGTAGTCGCCTTCCGTGCGAGGCGATAACCCAGTACCGTTAGTTTCTGCTTCTATTGTTTTAGTTTCACTCCAGTTCATGTCGTTTGTTAGTCGCTTGTGACTTTAATGAAGAGAACAACGCTTTCGTTTTATATTTCTACGATCAACGTGAACAATTCGTTGTGTGCTTGAGAATGAATAAGCCACATATTATATAGTACTTACTCTCACGAAACATCTCAAAACGTGAGGCCAACAACCGCACTAAAATTAACGGCAGGTTTTCCACTGACTGAAGAACTTACAATTCGTGTTAGAAAAGGAGGAATAAATTAAGGAAAGAAAAGGATGATGCACGACAAAAACTGTGCGTGGGAATTTTTAAGAGCATACGAATGGCGCCTCTTTAAGATGATAATGTTTTGCATCCTCTTTCCCTTTTTGTGGATGTTAATGTTAATTATCGAACTTAGCGAATCGTAGAAACCCATGAACGGTACAACGATGGAAGGTCCGTTCAACGATAGGACAATGATTAAAATATTACCGCGCGTCAGCAACGATTTCGGATGTGGGACGATGTGGGTTCGATGCGCGATGTGTTTTCTACATAAGCATAAGCAAGCACAGCACAAGCAAGCAATAATAAAAACACATTCTAAGAAAACTGTTCAATAACGCTACAAAACATTAGAAAAGAAATCGGACAATATTTCTTCTAGAAGCAATACATTTGATCCTATTGTCAAAATTTGTTATTTGATCTAAAAGTAAAAATGACATACTTGACATAATGTAAACATTTTGAGGATGAGTGATCGTCTAATTTGTATATTCGTGATCATCTGGATTTCTATTTCATGCTACGTTCTAGGATTTCGAAGGAATTCTGACAGTTTGGCAGGTCGTGAAACCAGGCAGGAAGGTCCCGTGACCGCTGAAACGTTCAATTGAAGTGCAAATAAGGCAAAAGAGAATTATGCTGTAAGACCACAAAGTGGATATGTTAATGTGCTACATCATGACACATGAAACGCGCGAGGCATGGGTTCACCAACACTGTCTTTGGCGGCTTAGACATATGCGGCAGCAATAATTTCTCTCGACACATGAATTGATTTATCGATAATGCATGGGGGAATTGGAAAAAGGAAGCCATTCGCTAGTTTCGACAGCAAATCAAGCAGCCAAACAACCTGTTGCAAATTATTCCAAGGAGCTTGAATCGTTGGAATTTACTTTATGCTTTAATAGATATTTTTCAGCCTTTCTATGTGAAACCAGTTTCTCTCCGACGAAGTTGAGGTGCCGTTTGGACGTAAAATTAAAATAATTTTTCAAACCACAAGTTCCGCAATGAAATATGTGAGTTTCTGGCGTGTTGATAGAGAATAAAAAAAAAAAAGAAATTTTAAAATTTAATGTAACTTGTAAAATGTCTTTAATTTGATTTTCATTGCCAAATATTTAGCACGGTATTATTTAATAGTTCTCAATGGTTACATACTATTAGGTATGTTACAACTAAAATTTCTAGTGAATTCGACAAGGATGACTGCTGTGCTGTGTGTGTGTGAAATTCAATTGGCAGGAATATCTTAATACGTTTACAAGCAAACAAGGGATATAACGAATATTTAATAACGCAAGATATGTTTTGTGACATTTTATTTCAAAAATTTGCTTGTGCAAAGGTTTTGCTGGTGTAACAGAAATCGACACTAACGAGAGATGTAACTTTTTACGACTGTGATTTGAGGTAAACATCGCATCACCAATTACACAAGTGATTGTAGCTTTACTTTGTCCTTTTCAGGCGTAGAGAAATTTATCTCGACGGACTCCTCAAATCACCTTTCGAGCTCGGTTGCTAGCGAGCCAGGGAACGTATGATCGTCGACGATTTCTAAGATTCCATCAACATGAATGTGATAGCATGCCTTGACACATTCCCAAACGAGCGCAAGCATGGAAACAGGTAGCCGCGAATTGACTTCTTACATTCGTTAAAATCTCTTGAAATGCTTATGCAAAACCTTCTGGCTGCGTGGATCGATGCCCTCGGCTCGATGGCTCCGTCAGCTCCGTGCAGGTTGCGTCGACCGCAGAAACCATAACTAATTTGCATATATGAAACCGACGATGGCACGGCATGCTCTCTGTGATAGTGGTCCTTCCTAAGCGTGCGAAACAAGCAGTTCTTTGATGCTCCTTCAGCCTTATGTCTGAGGATTTGTTACTTCTTTCTTCGTGTTGTGTTTCATCGAGCGCTGTTGGACGGCTTTCCCGAGAAATGGTGTGAATATCGATGTTCAGGAAAGCCATGTTGAAGAAATATCGGTGCTATTATGATTTGTTCAATTACGGCGAGTGGGGGGGGGGGGGGGGGGGGGGGGGGGGGGGGGTGGGGGGGGGGG